>NC_136937.1:33963233-34013233 GCF_949987615.1 Pollachius pollachius | reverse complement strand
TAACAAAGTATTGAGATGACCTTTTGTTATTGACCAAATACTTATTTTCCACCATAATTTGCAAATAAATTCTTTAAAAATCAGACAGTGATTTTCTAGATTTTTTTTTTTCATTTTGTCTCTCATAGCTGAGGTTTACGTATGATGAAAATTACAGGCCTCTCTCATCTTTTTAAGTGGGAGAACTTGCACAATTGGTGGCTGACTAAATACTTTTTTGCCCCACTGTATATAAGCATATATAAGTTTGAGATAGATAGAGATATATATATATATATATATATATAAGCAGCTCAAGCTAAAGTTTAAATGAATATTCTTCTGTCCTTACTAAAAAGGGGAGTAGTTATAAAGTGCAATTGCAGTAGGTAAAAAAGTATTCTTAAATCTGTCCTTTCTGCAGCTTAGCTGTCGTAGCCTCCCACTAAAAACACTCTTTGGTTTACTCACTAGATTGTGCAAGGGATGCATGTTATCGTCCATAATACTCAACAATTTCTATACCATCCTTCTCTCCATCACCACCTCCAGGGACACTACAGCATTCCCCAGCACATAGCCAGCCCTCCTAATCAGCTTGATAAGCTTTTTAGAGTCACAAGCCCTGATGCCGCTGCCCCAACTGATGGCTGCAAAGAAAATGGCACTTGCCACAACAGACTGATAAAACATACATAACATTTTGCTACACACATTAAAAGACCTAAGCTTCCTCAAGAAGTAGAGTCTGCTCTGACCCTTCTTGTAGACAGCCTCTGTTTGTTGCTTCCAGTCCAGTTTATTGTTCATGTGCACACCCAAGTATTCATAGCTCTCTACCACCTGCACTTTATCCCCAAGGATAGAGACGGTGCTTTGCTCAGGCCTGACCCTCCTGAAGTCCACCGCCATTTCCTTGGTCTTTGTTACATTTAAAACAAGGTGGTTTTCCCCACTCGATGCAACAAAGTTATCCACCAGCTGCCTGTATTCTGTCTCATCTCCACCACTGATACACCCCACTACCGCAGTATCGTCAGAGAACTTTTGTAATTGACAAGCCTCAGAGTTATACTGGAAGTCTGAGGTGTATAGTGAGAAGAGGAAAGGGGACAGCACAGTCCCCTGCGGCGCTCCTGTGCCACTGCCTGCCTGCTCAGAAACAGACCTCCCCAGCCTCACAAACTGGGGTCTGTCATTCAGGTAGTCCATGATCCATGATATTGTGGTGGTGCCTACCTGTATCAGCTCCAGCTTCTCACATAACAGTACTGGCTGTATGGTGTTAAAAGCACTTGAAGAATCAAAAAACATGATCCTCAAAGTGCTTCCCGACTTGTCTAGGTGAGAGTGGGCTCTGTGGAGTAGGTAGATGATGGCGTCCTCAACCCCCACCCTTGGGCGGTATGCAAACTGCAATGGGTCCAGATAGCTGGTCACCTGTGGAGTCAGGTGGGCCAAGACCAGCCTCTCAAGTACCTTCATGATGTGTGATGTTAGGGCAACTGCTCTGTAGTCATTGAGGACAGAGGGAGAGGGTTTCTTGGGGACTGGAACAAGGCAGGATGTTTTCCACATTACTGGCACCCTCCCCTGGCTGAGGCTGAGGTTGAAAAGATGCTGTAGAATGCCACATAGTTGACCTGCGCAGGCTTTCAGAACCCTGGGGCTGATGCCATCTGGACCTGCTGCCTTGTTCTGGCCTAATCTCTCAAGCTGCATTCTCACCTGGCTGCTGGAAACAGACAGACAGGTCAGAGAAGTGTGGGGTAGTGATGGGTCTTGGTGGGGGTTAGAACATGTTGGGGGGGCAGTAGGTGATGTCTCAGTTACTTTGGGCGGGGGGGGGCTTTGTGAGTGGGGAGGATGTAGGGTCTGTGTGGCTATCAGAGGCCGGGGAGGTAGCCAAATGCCCCGTGCTGAACCTTTTAAAGAACCCCTTCAGCTCATTTGCCCTTTCCTGACTGCCTTCAACCTGATTTCCTTTCACCTTGAAACCGGTTATGGGTTTCATACCGTGCCACGCATCCCTTATGTTGTTCTGCCTGAGCTTTCCCTCCAGCTTCCTCCTGTATGCCTCTTTGTTTTCTCTCAGCCTCACCCTCAATTCCCTCTGTACGCTCTTCAGCAACTCTCTGTCACATCCCTAAATGCCTTCTTCTTCTTGTTTAGCAGACCTTTTAAGTCGCAGGTGATCCAGGGTTTATTGTTTGCAAAGCACCTCACTTTCCTAGCAGGTACCACATCATCGACACAGAAGGAGATGTACTCTGTTATACAGTCCGTCATGGAGTCAATGCTATTCCCATGTGGTTCTGCACTGCTTCTTGGTGGTGGGCCTGCCCCTCCCCCTGATGACAGCCCTGCTGTCTCCGGACGCAGCTATTTGATAAATGCTAGATGATAAATCACGCATTTCCAAAAAAAAATGAAATCGAGTCTGATTGTCAATAACAATGCGGGACAACGTCTCAATTTGCGGGACGCGTTCAAAGTCATGGAAATGCGGGACTGTCCCGCACAAAGCGGGACATCTGGTCACCCTAGTCTCTTGTGTAGTGATGATTTGTATTCATACCCGATTAATGTGTTAATAAAGAACGTCATTTATCGTATGTTAAATGTTGAATGTTTTATGGTTTTTGTCACAAAGTATCCATCCCATCAGAGGGGGCGAGAAGGGTGGTAAGATGGCTTTGGGGAACAATATGTTTGACCCCAGGCTTCAACACCCGTTCAGCATGGTAGTATCAGGACCATCAAACACCGGCAATACCTACTTTGTCAAAAAAGTTTTTGAAAATATGATTGTCTATTTTCAGAAAAGATGAACAATATAGTATATATTTATTCATGCTGGCCACCTTTATATGACGAATTGGTTAAAATGAGGTTCATTAACGTTGTGGAAGGGATCCTTAAATCTCTGGGGCGATGATTCAATCTTAAAATCCAATACTAGATATCTGCTCATTATTGATGACTTGATGAATGATGCTTGCAATAATTTAGAGGTTCAGCATGTTTTATAGGACAGCAGCCTGAAGGATAGCGGGACGGCGGCGCTAGGCAATAGGACAGCGACCTGAAGGGTAGCGTGCCGCCGAGCGCTTCTCAATATGCAGTAGGCCTATTACATCTACGACTACAGCAAATAAGATCAGACAGATACATTACAATAACAAGATATACACACGTGGACAAAATTGTTGGTACCCCTCTGTTAATGAAAGAAAAACCCATAATGGTCACTGAAATAACTTGAAACTGACAAAAGTAATAATAAATAAAGATTTACTGAAAATTAACCAATGAAAATCAGACATTGCTTTTGAATTGTGGTTCAACAGAATCATTTTAAAAAACAAACTAATGAAACAGGCCTGGACAAAAATGATGGTACCCCTAGAAAAGATTGAAAATAATTTGACCATAGGGAAATGTTAGACTAAGGTGTGTCCTCTAATTAGCATCACAGGTGTCTTCAAACTTGTAGTCAGTCAGTCTGCCTATTTAAAGGGTGAAAAGTAGTCACTGTGCTGTTTGGTGACATGGTGTGTACCACACTGAACATGGACCACAGGAAGCGAAGGAGAGAGTTGTCTCAGGAGATTAGAAAGAAAATTATAGACAAGCATGTAAAAGGTAAAGGCTATAAGACCATCTCCAAGCAGCTTGATGTTCCTGTGACTACAGTTGCACATATTATTCAAAGGTTTAAGGTCCATGGGACTGTAGCCAACCTCCCTGGACGTGGCCGCAGGAGGAAAATTGATAACAAAATGAAGAGACGGATAATAAGAATGGTAACCAAAGAGCCCAGAACAACCTCCAAAGAAATTAAAGGTGAACTCCAAGGTCAAGGTACATCAGTGTCAGATCGCACCATCCGTCGTTGTTTGAGCCAAAGTGGACTTCATGGGAGACGACCAAGGAGGACACCACTGTTGAAAGCAAATCATAAAAAAGCGAGACTGGAATTTGCCAAAATGCATATTGACAAGCCACAAAGCTTCTGGGAGAATGTCCTATGGACAGATGAGACAAAACTGGAGCTTTTTGGCAAGGCACATCAGCTCTATGTTCACAGACGCAAAAATGAAGCATACCAAGAAAAGAACACTGTCCCTACTGTGAAACATGAAGGAGGCTCAGTTATGTTCTGGGGCTGCTTTGCTGCGTCTGGCACAGGGTGTCTTGAATCTGTGCAGGGTACAATGAAATCTCAAGACTATCAAGGCATTCTGGAGAGAAATGTGCTGCCTAGTGTCAGAAAGCTTGGTCTCAGTCGCAGGTCATGGGTCCTCCAACAAGATAATGACCCAAAACACACAGCTAAAAACACCCAAGAATGGCTAAGAGCAAGACATTGGACTATTCTGAAGTGGCCTTCTATGAGCCCTGATCTAAATCCTATTGAACATCTGTGGAAAGAGCTGAAACATGCCATCTGGAGAAGGCACCCTTCAAACCTGAGACAACTGGAGCAGTTTGCTAATGAAGAGTGGGCCAAAATACCTGTTGAAAGGTGCAAAAGTCTCATTGACAGTTACAAAAATCGTTTGATTGCAGTGATTGCCTCAAAAGGTTGTGTAACAAAATATTAAGTTAAGGGTACCATCATTTTTGTCCAGGCCTGTTTAATTAGTTTGTTTTTTAAAATGATTCTGTTGAACCACAATTCAAAAGCAATGTCTGATTTTCATTGGTTAATTTTCAGTAAATTTTTATTTATTATTACTTTTGTCAGTTTCAAGTTATTTCAGTGAACATTGTGGGTTTTTCTTTCATTAACAGAGGGGTACCAACAATTTTGTCCACGTGTGTATATAACAAGCTCTGTATCTGACCATTGAAAATCCACTTCCGCCAATGTGGATCAGGTAAAACCAGACAATATTAAAATATTTATAACATAAAAACTAGGCTATACGTAGGCCTATAGCATATCATACATTTGATATGTATATAGACTAGAGTTAGACTACATGTAGGCTACGGTTGTCAAATTCAGCCTCTGCTGCATAATTGTATTGTAATTGTCTCTCAAACATCTTGACCGCTCGTATCTCTAGAATTGATACATGATGGATGGCTTCCTGTATGAGCTGGACGCCTCCCTAGGCTCAGCATCCCTCCCTAGGATGGGGAATAGAAGGATAGGATAGAAGATTCTCTAATCGCCATGGACATATGTGGCCTGTTGGTATGAATGTGTGAATTGTGTCACAATATATATTCAAGTCAAGTTCTCTCCCTTTTTTGTGCATTCTCCACTTAAAAGAGATAGGTGTATCCACTCAGTGTTCCTACTGGGTTTCACTCAATAAACAAACTGTTTCCTCTTTATTTTATTTTATTGACGTCTCCATTGATGGTCAGTTGCTGGGTTAATACTCTTGGATGTAGTTCTCTCGAACTTTAGTTGTTCAACTGATTTTTCAGCTGCTTCATCAGCCATGATTATGTCTTGCTACGGGTTGTTCAGATGTGAACTAGGAAAGTGGAGGTAAGTGTAACTCCCCAATGGTGCTTTATTGTTGATTTCTGCTCCACTTGACTTTTGCTTCCAAGGATTTCAGGTTATGGCCTCTGCTGTTCTAGCTTTAAGCTCCTGAACTATGTCCTGGCCAGTTTTCCAGTTCTAGCGGTTTTTCACTGTCATGTTCTCTCCCTTTTTGTGCATTCTCCACTTGAAAGAGATAGGTGAATCCACTCAGAGTTCCTACTGGGTTTCATTCAATAAAAAAAACTGTTGCCTCTTTATCTTCTTTTATTGAAGTCTCAATTGATGGTCAGTTGTAAGTAATTCAGTTGTTAGCAAGGTGAACAAAATTTTAAATAATTATTTCCCTTAAATTAATCAAAGTGCAGAATAAATTCTCCCACTGTTAAAAAAAAACTAAAATTACGGTTCTAAATATAAATATATATAATATTTACTGCTTATTTAAATAATAACATACCATCATAATCCTTTTAAATATGAGCTGACTAGACAATCATTTACCATAATTCAATCAGTTTAACTTAAACTATCATCATATTGTGGAAATTGCATTAAATGAAAAAGACAATTTCTCCCGTTGAGCACACAAATGCGTGACTCGTTCCTTTCGTTAGACCAAAACAGGAAGTCAAAACGCGCTGCTAGTAGAAACAATCCCGCATGGGGCTCTACGTCATGAGACGTTCCTAACATTTAAAAGGGACAGCGATCCCTGAACAACCGAGACAGTAAACGATATGCCTACAACAGTGTATAGAACAACACTTAACAACATAGGGGAATTATGATAGGTTACACTCACTACACACGACCCCCAGAATTCACCAACAGAAGAAAACAAAAACCAAACAGTCACCGCGGAGGCGGGCGTATTAACCAGCCACAACGGCTGTGTCGTACAGGAGGTCGAGGAGCCACAACCACAGCAGGTGGCCATGACACGGGTATGAGGCCTGGAGTCTGGGAGTCCGGGGAGGGAGGGGAGCAGGGGGCGGGGGCGGAGCTTGAGGTCGTCCGCGTCGTGGGGCTGGGCCAATTCAATGGGCCTGGCCAAGTCCAAGTGAGCTGGCTTGAGGCGGTCAATGGAGAGTCGCTCCGGTTTGGCGCCCATGTCCACCATAAAATGTTTGTCCCCCGTTTCCAAAACCCGGAACGGGCCCTCGTAGGGCGGGCGTAGCGGTCCCCTGTGGGCGTCGTGGCGAATGAAAACGTAGTCGGCATTCCGAAGCCCAGCGGGGATGTGCGACTGAGGGAGACCGTGACGGGAAGTGGGGACAGGTGCGAAAAGCCTCGCATTGTCCAGTAGCGTGGACCGCTGGAGAGTTGGGCTTTAGTTTTCTGCTGGGGCTTTAGTGTGGCGAGCATTTTGGCCCACCCACTGCTCGTAGACGGCACCGGCAGCGTAGTCCGAGGCCTGAGGTGATGTCGATGGAGGCTGTGGGAGAAGGATGTGCCAGCATGGTGGCGTTCGCCAGGGCTACCTTATTTGCAAGAAAAGCCTTGTCCCTGCTCTCAGTCCAGTCCACAGCGTGCTTGGGCTTACCTTGCAAGGCCTTATGCAAGGGTCGCATGAGCTGGGCGGCTCGAGAGATGAAATGGCGGTAAGAATTCACCATTCCGAGGAACTCCCGCAGGGACTTGACCGTGAGCGGGCGTGGGAACTGTGCGACCGCCTCCACCTTCGATGGGAGAGGGGCTGCACCGTCCTTAGTGACTCTTTGTCCCAGGAAATCGATGACGAAGAGACCAAACTGGCACTTGGCGGGGTTGACAATTAGCCCATGTTGGCTGAGCCGCTCAAAAAGTGTCCGGAGGTGCGCCAGGTGCTGGGATCTGGACGTGCTCGCCACCAGGATGTCGTCCAAGTACACAAAAAGAAAAGGCAGCTCCCGTAAAACATCATAAGTCCATGAGGCGTTGAAAAGTTTGAGCCGCGTTTTTAAGGCCGAACGGCATTCGCAGGAACTCAAACAGACCAAACGGCGTGATCACTGCTGTTTTGGGATCGTCCAGTGGGTGTACAGGCACCTGATGATATCCCCGGACAAGGTCCACCTTGGAAAAAATCACCATACCAGCCAGGTGTGCCGAGAAATCCTGTATGTTCGGGACCGGGTACCGCTCAGGCGTCGTTGCCTCATTTAGCCGCTGGTAGCTGCCACGCGGGCGCCAGCCGCCGCCGGGCTTGGGGTCGATTTGGAGGGGTGAAGCCCACGGGCTGTCGCACCGGCGGACTATAACCAGGCATTCCATGTTTGCAAACACAGCCTTTGCAACTGCAAGCTTGATCGGGTCGAGTCGCCGAGCACGGGCGTAGACGGGTGGACCAGCAGTTGCGAGATGGTGCTCCACACCATGCTTCACGGCAGACGCAGAGAAAGTGGGCTGAGTGAGGGCTGGGAAACTGGCAAGCAGATGGTGGAAATCATCTGAGGAGGAGAGCATGCTAGGCGTATGGAGTCGTATAGAGTCAGCCCCGCTGAGCGTGCACGCATAGGAACAAGACGTGATGGCGTCAATCAAACGGCGGTTCTTCACATCCACCAACAGTCCATGCGCACAGACCTTTGCTGTAACAAAGTCCCAGTCAAACCGGTGCCCTCCGAAACACAAAGTACCTTTTTTCATAGGTACGGATGGGGCTACCATTAGCAGCTTCCATAGGGGGAGCGTGGCCGTCGGTCACCATGTCCAAACGGGATGCAGGCAGGGTCCGTGCTCACCCATGAGATCCAGCATACGGTCCATGAGCTCAGATGGTTTGCTGTCACTGAGTCCTTGAAGTGAGAAAAGCCTGCTGGCTCTCTCAGCGTCCGACAGTTCAAACGTCTTCAACAGGTGGGCTTTGAGTGCCGTATACTTCTCCCTTGCCGGAGGATTTTTAAGGAGGCTCACCACTCTGGAAGCTGTTGAATTTCCGAGAGCTGACACAACGTAGTAGTACTTTGTCGTATCCGCGAGTTTGGGAGCAACAGCGTTCGCGGTCATGGTCGTGTCATGTCTCTGGATACGTCCAACTAACGTTGAGGTCACCAGTGTGGAAATTGCATTAAACGGAAAAAGACAATTTCTCACGTTGAGCACACGAATGCGTGCCTCGTTTATTTTGTTAGACCAAAACAGGAAGTCAAAACGCGCTGCTAGTCAAAACAATCCCGCATGGGGCTCTACGTCATGAGACGCTCCTAACGTTTAAAGGGACAGCGATCCCTGAACAACCGAGACAGTAAACGATATGCCTACAACAGTGTATAGAACAACACTTAACAACATAGGTGAATTATGATAGGTTACACTTACTACAATATTACCAATGAAAGTCCATACATCGACCACGCTGGCATTTATAGGGTTCACCCAAGCATTGCCGACCGGCCCCGTGGCTAACGCTATGGGGCTAGCGCTCGCACAAACATTCAATCCAATTGTCCACAGTCTTTGTTGATGAGCTCGATTTCTTACCGCCTGCCCCTCTGGTGTTTGTAGATGCCTTGGTTGCACGGGATTAACTTTTTTTGGAAAGGACGAGCACTAACTTATTTTTAGCCGCCTCCGAGTTACTTCCGTGTTTTGGTGTTGTGTTTCGCCCATTTTATAGTCCGTGCGCAACATGGACTGGACAATGGTTCTTTCCGGTTTGTGGGTTTATTTTGGTCATTCCTTTGGTTTGACATGACAATATAGGCTACCTGTTTATAATCCGAGAAATGCTCCCATCCAAAATGCATGTGTTTACATTTCGTTCTGTGCAGTAGGCCTATAATAAAGTTGGACAATCGATTCTGGGACACGATTCAATAGATTAATCTTCGTGAGCAAGAGCAGGAAATGTTTTTGAGGGGGTCTGCAGAAAAAAACTGTCAAATATCCCTAATACACTACATTTACCCTTTGATGCATTTGTTGTTTTGACACATCCATTGTTATCCTGCAGTAATCAGCCCAACAGCCCCGAAACGTTAACGGCCCACCGGGAATTCTCCCAATTCTCCCGATTACCACTCTGCCACCGTGTGTATGTGTGTGTGTGTGTGTGTGTGTGCACGCACACACACTGATGAAGAGGGAATGGAGGCTCCACCTTTGTGTGTGTGGTAATATCCTCCCTCCACACACTGATGAAGAGGGGATGGAGACTCCACTGTTGTGTGTTGTGACGTGTTGGAGGAAATGTCTCCAGAGGTCGGAGCTTATTGTACCCCAAGCCACCAGTGAGGAAGAGCCAGTGGGGGACTGAAGACTGGGTCCAGGTCAGGACCCCTCAGAGACCTGGGACTGAAGACTGGGTCCAGGTCAGGACCCCTCAGAGACCTGGGACTGAAGACTGGGTCCAGGTCAGGACCCCTCAGAGACCTGGGACTGAAGACTGGGTCCAGGTCAGGACCCCTTAGAGACCTGGGACTGAAGACTTGGTCCAGGTCAGGACCCCTCAGAAACCTGGGACTGAAGACTGGGTCCAGCTCAGGGTCCAGGACCCCTCAGAGAGCTGCTGGGACCCAAGGGGCTGGAGGGACATTCCAGGTGTGTTGCTAGGACAACCAACAGAAAGCTCTGGAGAAACATCTGCTCAGCTTGAAAGAGTTAAACTGAAGAAAGGGGAAGAACCATCGGCTGAACACACGAGAACCTTCAGTTGGATTCACTGAGTTGTTTATTACAATTATGCTTCATTAACAAATACAACAGAAAAATAGTCCCTTACATGTACACAATAAATTCAAGGACTAAAATCATAGAAGAAGCAGGCATTACAAATCATCAACAGGTGTGCACGTATCTTTAATAACTGAACATGTTCTGCGGCCGTTTGCTTCCCAAGAGAACACAAGGAATCAAGATTCAGTTTAAAGTCATTTACAGCATACAACATTATCCCACAGACCTCTTGGTTATTATGAATAAAATATAAAATCTGATTTAAATCAGGTGTAAATCAGGATCATGACAAAAATGATATCAGAGCCCTTAAGACCAAAACTGGGGATGTCTGAAACTATACAAACATTCACCATCAATAGGTGTTTTATATACATTTCAAATAATAAATGTGCTTAACTAACTATGGAAGATCTTAAAAGTTTTCTGGTTTATCATGCTATACTTTACGAGACAGAGAGAGAGAGAGAGAGAGAGAGAGAGAGAGAGAAAGAAAAAGAGAGAGAGGGAGACACAGAGACATGTGACATGTTTATACATGTGTGTTTATACGTGTGTGTGTGTGTGTGTGTGTGTGTGTGTGTGTGTATTCCGTATTTATGTGTATTCACCCCAGAGACCGAGGATGAGGAGAGAGAGAGAGAGAGAGAGAGAGAGAGAGAGAGAGAGAGAGAGAGAGAGAGAGAGAGAGAGAGAGAGAGAGAAAGAGAGAGAGAGAGAGAGAGAGAGAGAGAGAAAGAGAGAGAGAGAAAGAGAGAGAGAGAAAGAGAGAGAGAGAGAGAGAGAGAGAGAGAGAGAGAGAGAGAGAGAGAGAGAGAGAAGTGAAGTGTGGGACCCACAAACAAACCAACTTTTTGACCAATGGGAAAAACATTCAATTGAAATTGCAAACACAGAATTTTGTAAAAGCATTCTATAGGTACACAGGACAACCACTAACAACGCCTGCAGAGCTGAATTAGGTCAGTATCCACTTCTATTAAAAATCCAAAAACGATCAATTAAATATCGGATACATCTAAAACAAAGTGACCCCCACTCCTTCCAGCACAAAGCCCTGCAAAGCCAAGAGATGAACAGGAGTCCTCTCACTCAGCTGGTCCTGAGGCTCTGTCCACAGACAGGTTCCCCCCCTGCTCTGCCTCAGGACCAGTCGGAGAACATATCAATTAGACTCAACCAAATTATAAAACATCAGAAACAAACCTACCTCACCCATTGGAACACTAAAACACACACACAGAGCCAAATGCAGTGTTATCTGGCCCTAAATAGACAGTACACTGTGGCCCCCTACCTGACCACAGTGACTGATGTTAGACATAGAGTGTTGTTAACAAAGTACAGACTGAGCGCTCACAGCCTGGCCATAGAAACAGGCCGCCATAAGAAGTCATGGCTGCCCCAAGAGGAGCGGCTGTGCCAGCAGTGTGAAGAAGCTGCTGTAGAGACCAGCAGCACTTCCTCCTACACTGACCCAAATTCAAAAATGTCCACGAAATATACATTAGCAAATTCGGCCAAAAACACCCACATTTTATAAACTCCCATGTAGACCAACTACAAATATTAATGGGAGAGAGAAAAGAGAGCTCCGTCCTCGCAGGACAGTTTATTTCAGCTTGCCACAACATGAGAGGATGACATTCTACACCAGGCCTCACTGTTGGATTGATTAATGATTATTAGTAACCTATAATGCGTTTTATGTAGCTCTTCATTTCATTAATTTAAGGCCTTTTTTTTTTAATATATGTACATATGTATATCTGTATGTTATGTTATATTGTTACAGGTTGATATATGTACATATTGTTCTGACGTTCCATATTGTTATTATCGTAATATTTGTAATACTGTAATGCTTTGGCAACACTGTTTGGTTTACCAATAGTCATGCCAATAAAGGTTTTTTGAATATGAATTGAATTTGAGAGAGAGAGAGCGAGACAAAGAGAGAGCGAGAGAGACACAAAGAGAGAGAGAGAGAGAGAGAGAGAGAGAGAGAGAGAGAGAGAGAGAGAGAGAGAGAGAGAGAGAGAGAGAGAGAGAGAGACTATAACTGACAGAGATAATGAGCCACCAGGCCATAACCCCCCTCACCCTCACCCTGAACCTCACCCCCCCCACACACCCTTCATGTGCCCGTGTGTGTGTGTGTGTGTGTGTGTGTGTGTGTGTGTGTGTGTGTGTGTGTGTGTGTGTGTGTGTGTGTGCGTGTGCGTGTTTCTATAACTGACAGAGACGCTGAGGATGTGGTTCCCGAGGAGGGCCCTACCCCCACCCCAGGGAGGAGGTCCTCCACCCCAAGGACCCCACTGAGGACCCCCCCTACCGCTGAGGGATCACAGAGACGCTGCACCTCCACCCTACCCCCACCCCAGGGAGGAGGTCCTCCTGGGTGAAGGAGGACCAGAAGGTGTGGAGGTGTGTCAGTGTGTCTGAGGACCCTCCTCCACCTGGGGACACTCTGTAGAAGGACAGAGAGCCAGCAGGCCGGTCCAGATACACTCCTACTCTGGTGGAGCCAGCGGGGGGGGGAGGGAGGTCTGTATATCTACCGTTGTACCGGGCAGAGTAACGAACATCAGAACAATAAAGACTCCAGGACTTGTTGTTCCATCCAAGCCAGCTGTCATCACCCCCTCCTCTCCTTGTGATTCCTCTGTATGTCACTCCTATCCTAACATCTCCTTTCCTCTCTACCTCCCAGTAGCAGCGGCTAGTCAGAGCCTCTCTACCCAACACCTGGGGCTGGGAGTCAAATCTCTCTGGGTGATCCGGATACGACTGGTCCTCTCCGGCCCCTGTCACCTTCCTGTTGTCCTCAGACAGAGAGAGTCGTCTGTGGGCCGTGTTGGGGTCCAGGGTGAGTTCACAGGCATCTGAGGGAGAACCAGACATGATGAGCTGCTGAACCCTTCTTCATCCTCATCATCATCACTGGTACTGTTCTCCTGAACATGACATGTGAGGGGGGGGGGGGGGGTCATGTGATGTTATAGTAACGCTATTGCTTCAGACTCCACCTACACCCCCCCCCCTCCCCCGAGCCCAGATGTTATCTTCATGATGATTGGACAGTATTAACATATGGAAGATACATGATGTCAGCCATCATCCTCATTCCCAGTAGGATCTGATCTCACTTCCTGCTGTGTGGATGGACTTTCCATCTCAGTAGTGAGTGTGTGATGTGATGAATCAAACAGACACTTACATCTCTGTGGAACTGGTTTCAGCCTCCTCACTCCACCGTGCTCCACACTGGGGGGGAAACAAAGTGAGAGCAGCATGTTGAAACATTCACCTTCATCATCGGCCGTCTCATCACGTTGTACACAACATGAGTTACAGCTGCCTCTTCAAACCACTTCATCTAGCAGCGGCTTGAATCCTCGTAGGAGACTTTGTCCCTGAGTGGTGAGCTGTCCTCTCCATACCTGAGAGTGTCCAGTCTCCAGCTTGGATCCTCCAGTCCAGCAGAGAGCAGCGCAGCTCCAGAGTCTCCTGGGTGATTGTAGCTCAGGTCCAGCTCTCTCAGATGGGAGGGGTTGGAGCTCAGAGCTGAGGCCAGAGAAGCACAGCCTTCCTGTGTGACCAGGCAGCCAGACAACCTGCACGCACGCACAGACACGCACAGTTAATAAACAAATCGTACCGTTATACTTCCCTTAAAAATAGAAAAAAATGAAAAAATGGTATATAGGGGATTCGAAGCTATAGCCCCGGATCTTTTGGGAATAGCCCCGGATCGCTGTGCCGTCAAAAAAAACCCCCCAAAAAAACATAATGATGAAAATAGCCCCGTAGAGTTCAATTCTTTGTGGTTGCGTTACCAGCAGCCACAGATGCAACATTGTAGCCAGTGAAAACCGCATCATTCTGACGTGTCCATATATGGGCAGATTTAGAATAATTTGTTGCAAAATGTTGCAAATTCAACGTCGGTATTCTGTCTTCTCTATGCATAGCGCATCTCGTCGATATTGCTGTTTCGTGCTGCTAGCCTTTTAGTGAGATCAGAGTGTTGAGATGGACAGTAATAAAATATCTTTGGTAAGATGGATGTAAGAAGAGAGACCCGCAGTGAGTTCAACCCGGTCCACTTGACATCGGGTAGGTGCATGACAGTGGCACCGTAAAATAAATAGCCCGGGCTTTTATTTGTTTCAATCACTGAACTTTAGAACAAAACTCTTGCTCAGCAACGATGGGAAATACTTTAACATTTATTTTTCAAACCAGTATGAATATTACTGTACATGTTTACCAGGCAATCGAATAACGCCTACACACACACACACACACACACACACACACACACACACACACACACACACACACACACACACACACACACACACACACACACACACAATCGGGAGAGTTGGGAGAATTCCCTGTGGGCCGGTAACGTTTCTGGGCCGCCGGGTCAACGTCACAACCAATTCCATTTTGTCTAGAGGGGAGTAACTGAGCGCCCCCTCCCGAAGTGGTACAGCCCAGGTCGGCCTTGAACTGCGATTGGTCAGAAAGACGTAACAGCTATTATCAACATTGAACTCTCGTGCAGGCTTGAACACAGGGTTTATGCAGAAATTCTTAAGTTGAATTTACTACCTTTTAATACCTTTTTAATACCCTAACCATATTTTTTAATACCAGCACGACTTCAAGAGGTGTCTTGCTTCGTCCTGAAGGGTATTATTTTCGATAATGACCGGCGATGCTCTATACATTATTACACGGCTCCTTGCCAAAACAGCAGAGAAATAGTCCGCCAAAGACGTTGACGTCGCTCAGAAACCTGACGCGCTGGGGTTGATAAATTACGGGACTACTTACGGAGCGATAAGAAGGACGTGAATCAGGCAAAAAATCCACTTTCCTTGACAGCGGTCAAGTTCGGTATGCATAAAAGTACCGACTGACCAATTGCGAACTACTGCAGCTGCTGATCCCATCCCTCTAAGTTATAAAGTAGCCGCACCCACCCCAAACCAATCGGAATAAGTGTATACATGTTGATTATAGCGGACTACACCACCTCTTCTATTCCGCATGGAATTATATTCCGATCAGAGAATTGTATTCTGATTGAGCTGTTCTTCCTCTTCTAATCGGATCAGAAGTGTCCATGTAAACGCGGCTGTCTACCGGTCACACCGGTCTCACGGTAACGTCAAAATCCATACCGTAGCACAAATTCACACCAGTGTACTTTCTATAGAGGGATTATCAGTCTACGTCACTCCCCGCTCTACGCCCATGTCATATGCAGGAAGAGACGAGAGAGACAAGAGCCGCAGTCATGTCTTGTTGTGCGGTTGGTTCCACAAACCGTTTTATTAAGACTGATTATCCCATTTATTCTACTTCTTGCTTGCCAACATAATAAAACAATTCAAATACTTTAATAATTATGCTTTTTCTTATTCGTATTGCATGCTTATTAAATGTATACTCTGTTTGAGTTCATCTCCCTCTAAAAGTAGTCCCCTTTAATTACGATCCATCAAACATGTTTTTGACACCTCTAAGGGCATTAACCCGCTTATACCATGGTCACTTGCCGAAGAAAATAAATCAAGATCATTCATTTATATTTTCATGCGTTTTACAATCCAAATATAAAGTTTTTCACATAAATAGGACGGACCTTACCTACGACTTGGCAATGGGAGGTATTTTAGTAAGGTGAGCTATGAGCCAGAGAGCTAACGTTGTGGATTGTACATATTTAGAATTCGAAATCCGTCCCAGCCTTTATACCACAGATATTCTAGGGTCTATAGTATATAACCGCGTTATCTGATTACAGTTTAATTCATTTTCCACAATTTAACAGCTCTCGTTTTGAAGAATAATCACCGCGCCATTCGTTTCAATGGGAATCGCGACGGTCCATACTTTCAACATAAAGTGTACATATTTACAATTCGAAATTCGTCCCAGCCTTTATACAACAGATACTATAGGGTCTATAGCATATAACCGCCTTTTCTGATTACAGTTTGATGTAACAGTAATCTGACAACATCGCTAATAAACACCGCAACTGCAAATTAACCACACAGAGGTAACCATGGCAACCAGTCAAACAAACACGCGCATCCGCCGTGTTGATAAACAAATAATCCCCCGATACGTTTATACCGTACAAGTCTTTAAATATCGATTCCTCCGGCCAGAGGTCCGAACATTTGCATTTCCCCATTATTGTCTTTCAAATGACTTTGAACTAACAGAAGCGAACTTGCGAAGTGGTTTGGCAGCAAGCCAGCCGGGTATATCCGGTTTGTTTCAGCGCGCACACCGCGTGACATCATTGATATCACTCAGGTCCTACTGCAACATAAAAATAAATCCACGCAAGTTTAGTAATTTTAGGAGATAGGTCTGCATGTAAATTACACAAATTAAAAAACTCATAGGCCTTGTTGGAAATTTAATACCTTGTCAGATGACGTTTATAACTTTTGAATACTTTTTAATGGCCTTAATTTGGGCTAATTTCATTTAATACCTTTCTATACCTTTAACAACTCCGCGGAAACCCTGGAACAGAGTGACACACAAACAAACACAAACACACACACACACACACACACACACACACACACACACACACACACACACACACTTTTAAGGAGTTTTTCACCCGCTCCGTATCTAGCTTGTTCCACGCTTTAAGCACCCAGGCTACTAGTATGCGGCGAGCTGGGGCTCTCATGTTCCCCCCTGCGGTGTATTCCTTGTCCGCATCCCCTGCCATCCAGTTGTCATACGATTCATGCAGACTGGCTGTGAACGGCTGATTCCATGGATGTACTTTGCGTGTGCCGGGTTTTCCCGCCGATGTGGCGAAGCTGTATCTGCTATTGAGAGCTTAAATAAATGAACTATATAAGTTGTTTATGAACAATTATTGAAGTTTAACATTTTGTTAAGAAAATTTGACAACTGACAGATGCAATATTGTAGCCAGTGAAAACGCAAAATTCTGACTTGTACATTTATGGGCAGATTTAGAATCATTTGTTGCAAAATGTTGCAAATTTGATTCTCTATGCATAGCGCATCACGTCGATATTGCTGTTTAGTGCTGCTCTAGTTTGCACAGATTCAGGAGTCCCGCAGATTGAATTCAACCCGGTCCACTTGACATCGGGTACGCGCATGACAGTGTTTATTTGGCTACAGGCTTTTCTAATGCCTCATTTTGGCTGCTGGTGCATGTGGTGCACTTTCCTATCCTTAACGTCAACATTAACCTACTCAGTAGGCCTGCCCTGACGTGAGTCAGACATGACGATTGGTCTTTCCTTTACTTCTCAAACTACATTACAATTGCATGTTCATCAGCCGATTTTCAAATTTTCTCGGGGGAGAAACCCCCGAACCCCCGTTTTGAAAGGACTCTTACTTCTGGGCTACAGCCCCGAATGTTTTCAATTGCTAGCGACGCTCCTGGTGAAGAGGCCAGCATCTGGGTGAGAGGCGTCCTGCCTGATTCTCCTGGCCCTAGCCCTCCCCCTCTTGCTGTATGTATATTCCAGGGTGGGGAGGGTTAACCTAATGGTTCGCTCTGCTGAGCGGTCTCGTGCGGTGCAGCTTCCATACCAGGCTGATATGCAGCCTGTGAGGATGCTCTCCACAGCTGCAGAGTAGAAGGTCCTCAGGATGGAGGGGAGACCTTGAACTTCCTCAGCCGCCGGATGGGGAAAGATGCGGATGGATTCCTCAGCATGAGGGGGAATGTAGACCGCCATGGGGATGATTGCTGTGAACTCACGGGGCAGGTAGTGTGGACGACACAAGATGGTCAGGTGTTCCTGGTGTGAGGAACAGCCAGTGGAGAGGACGCTGGTATTCCTCGGGTCACTTTTCTTGTTTGTCATGAGACAAACTCCGCCGCCTTTGGATTTCCCGGAATCTTCTGTTCTATCCTTGCGAGCGATGTGGAAGTGCTCGGCTGGTGTGACCGAGTGGTCCGGTACAGAAGGGGACAACCAGGATTCAGTAACATAAGATGTTGCAGTCTCTGATGTCCCAATGGAAAGCAATCCGTGCCCTGACATCATCCATCTTATTTAACAACGACTGAACATTCGCGAGCAGAATACTCGGCAACGGAGGATTATATGCCTTGCTTCTCAGTCCGTTCCGGATTCCGCCTCGTGGAATTTTGTGTTTTATTAATTAAACAAAAATATATTAGTCAATACATTAGATCCTTATGTTATTGTATATTGGGTGTAAAATGTACGGTATTTAATAGGTTTTTTTTGTAGGGTTTGTGACGCAAATCAGCATATAAACTGTAATATCCGCACATAGCCACAAGGGAGCAGGGCCAAACATATAAGCTGTAATAACCGCACATAGCCACAAGATGGCAGCACCATCACACATACGAGGAGGTCAGAGGCGGGCGCTCAACACCCTAGCCAATCAGAGCACGTAGTACGTCATAGAGGCCACGCCTGCCCCGTGTCTAAGGAGAGAGCTACCCAGAACACATCAGACACTCTAGAGGCAGAACATCTATTAGAGGACCAACTAAGCGTATCTCCACGCGTTCATATACAACACCCCTCCTTTAGCTCCAAATTACCAAATAAAGTGAGTTAAAAGCCATCCTTATTCGATGAACTTTTCTAAAAGAAAACGACAGGTTTGTAAACCAATTTGTATGTTAATGTTACATTTATTGTAGTATATTGTGTATTGTATTGTAATACATGTTATCAGTGCATCTAGATGTTTTGTATGAGAAGCAAAGACAGCATTTGTGGGTGCAGGGGTGTCAGTTGTGTGCTGCTTCACTTTACGTGCGCGCTCAATGAATCGTTTCTGCCTCACAGGCTTTATTGTTGCTCTCGCGCAGGGGCGCTGCCTGGCGGGGAAAAGTGGTACTGATTCTAAGGGCCCAGCCCAACGCAGCACGGCCCACGGCCCGCGGATGGCAATTAATAATATAATATATTATTGCCTTTTTTTTTTTTTTTGAAATGTCTTGAAATCTTTTTTTTTATCGACTGTTTTTTGTTTTGAAAAAACAGTCGATAGATGTTGGGGGGGGGGCCCAAAATTAGAATCTTTCATAGGGCCCAAAATTCCTGGCAGCGCCCCTGCTATCGCGATCAAATAACTGCTGACCGCAAGTGCAGTTAAAGTGTTTACAATAATGATTTGTGCGCACGGATGTGTTAGTTGTTCGCCCGTCATGTTTTCTTGCGCCTTTTGTCAGTGATGTGCCGTCATAAACGGTGCAGGCCTGTCTGGGCTCAGTGTTGCAACACAATAGACTCTTCGCTCTTAACACGTGCAAGAAAAAGTCCTGGTACCGTTATAGGGAGTGGAGAAGACTGAGGTTTCCGTCCAAAACATCCCAGACACAAACAGAAACACCAATAAAACCGGCCCCACATACACTCTCTCCCGTACTCCTTTAACCGTCAAACAACTAAGAAGTAAATGTATAAACATCATATTGCTGGGCGATCTCTATGGAGAATAAAGTTCTCTCCTCCTTTGTCTCTTCCCTCTCTCTCCTTTTTCCCGCTCACTCGTGACCTCTCACCCTTCCCCAGATGACCCCGAAGTCTCTATATCAACCCATCCTATTGGTTGAACCCAAATATCATCAATATAACCAAATGTACTGAACATGGTTACAAATGTTTTAAAATAGTGAGTTATCTCTTCAGCCTGGTTTAGCAATATGACAATGTTATTCTGGAACCAATTAATATTTGTGAATAAATGTTTTGTAATTTGAATAATGAATACTAAACATATTAAGCTTTTAAAATACATTTTGTTGACAATTGAGTAATATAACTGTTCTGTGATATGGATTGTAGTGCATCTGCATATTGATGAAAACTGACCTGAGGGTTTCCAGTGTACAGTGTGGACTCCCCAGTCCAGCAGAGAGCAGCTTCACTCCTGAATCCTGCAGATCATTGGTACTCAGGTCCAGCTCTCTCAGACTAGAGGAGTTGGAGCTGAGAACTGAGGCCAGAGCTTCACAGCATCTCTCTGACAGATGACAGCCATTGAGCCTTCACACAAAATAAACACAACCTGTTAGGAACTGTAATTAAATTATAGGAGAATTATAACCAGCTTTTTTAAATACATGAAATAATAAATAATATGAATAACCTGGATCTTAAAATATCAAGACAAAGATTTCACACAGATGTTAAATTATCAAAAAAAAAAATATCATTATACTTCACTTAAACATAGTTTTATTAATAGGTTATTAAACTTTATTAAACAACTCTAAACCGCACTTTACTGTCTGACTACATGATAATCAGAATCTTATACAACATACACATTATACCATCATTAACAAACTAAGAATATAATGTGTACCTAAACTGTCATGCCAACAAAAATATAAATTTGTTGAGTTATTCTTATGAAAACAATGTATTTATGACCTAACCTTTCTGGATGTAAATCTGTTAAATGTCTTCTGATATTGAACCTTTTGGTGTTATTGTTTGACCATTGGGTAAAACTGACCTGAGAGTTTCCAGTGTACAGTGTGGACTCCCCAGTCCAGCAGAGAGCAGCTTCACTCCTGAATCCTGCAGATCATTGGTACTCAGGTCCAGCTCTCTCAGACTAGAGGAGTTGGAGCTGAGAACTGAGGCCAGAGCTTCACAGCATTCCTCTGACAGATGACAGCCATTCAGCCTTCACACAAAATAAACACAACCTGTTAGGAACTGTGATTAAAATAACATAAATCTTTAAGTTATTCCATAATGAAGGAATGTGATTAGTTTAACAAAAAATACTACATAATAAGATGTATAAATGTTCATTATATATTCAATGTAAAATGTTAAATAGTTGTTTAGTTGAGATTGGAAATGTTTTTAAATGAAAACTACTTCTACGTTCTATTGTTCTGAATATTCTCTTATGTGCACTGTAATACATTAAACGTTAATAGGACATATACAGAGATGTTTTGTATATTATTATATAACTTAACTTAACTTTATTCTGTTATGAGTAGAATAGTAAAAGATGTTGTTGAACTTAGAGATCTTTTGCATATTATTTTAACCTTATATTTTAGTTTTATGTATATTGTGTTGTGTGTATTTTAATTCCTGTTACGAGTGAACCTACAGAGATGTTTTGGAGGCTTTGATCACTGGCAGCAGCCTCAGAAGACCCTCCTCTGAAGCAGAGTATTCTTTCAGGTCAAACACGTCCAGCTCCTCTTCTGATGTCAGTAGGATGAAGGCCACAGCTGACAGTTGAGCAGGGGAGAGAGTTTTTTGGGGGACACTTCCTGATGTCAGGTACTGGTGGATCTCCTTCACTAGAGAACGGTCGTTCAGCTCATTCAGACAGTGGAACAGATTGATGCTTCTCTCTGGAGAGAGATCTCCTTTTATCTTCTCCTTGATGTAAGACACTGTTCCTGTATTGGTCAGTGAGCTAGTTCCCGTCCGTCCCAGCAGACCTCGTAGGACAATCTGATTGGTCTCCAGAGAGAGGCCCAGGAGGAAGCGGAGGAACAAGTCCAGGTGTCCATTCTCACTCTGTAAGGCCTTGTCCACAGCACTCTGGTAGAGGAGGAGGAGTTCATCTTCCCCAGAGGTGGGTTGTTCTTCTGAGAGCAGATTGACCCCAGTTTTGATGAAGGACAGAAAGACATAAAGGGCAGCCAGAAACTCCTGGATGCTCAGATGGACAAAGCAGAACACCTTGTCCTGGTACAGCCCAAACTCCTCTTTAAAGATCTGGGTGAACACTCCTGAGTACACTGAGGCTGCTCTGATGTCGATGCCACACTCTGCCAGGTCTGCCTCGTAGAAGATCAGGTTTCCTTTCTCCAGCTGGTTAAAAGCCAGTTTTCCAAGAGAAACAATGATATTCCTGCTCTCTGAACTGAAGTGTGGACCTGTTTCAGCTCTCCTAGGATACTTCCTGTCCCCCTGTATGGACTGAACCCTCAAGAAGTGGATGTACATCTGAGTCAGGGTCTTGGGCATCTCTTCGATCTGGGATTCGAAGATGTTCTCCTGAACTGTAGCAGTGATCCAACAGAAGACTGGGATGTGACACATGATGTGGAGGCTTCGTGATTTCTTGATGTGGGAGATGATTTTGTTGGCCAGCGTCTCCTTTTTGAATCTTTTTCTGAAGTACTCCTCCTTCTGTGGGTCGGTGAACCCTCTCACCTCTGTCACCATGTCAACACACTCAGCAGGGATCTGATTGGCTGCCGCAGGGCGTGTGGTTATCCAGATGCGAGCGGAGGGAAGCAGGTCGCCCCTGATGAGGTTTGTCAGCAGCACGTCCACTGAGGTCGGCTTTGTGACATCAGTCCAGATCGGATTGTTCTGGAAGTTCAGAGGAATTCGACACTCATCCAGACCATCCAAGATGAACACAACGTTGAACCGGTCGTATCTGCAGATTCCTGCTACTTTGGCCCCAATAAAGAAGTGATGAAGAAGTTCAACCAAGCTTAACTCTTTCTCTTTCACTAAATTCAGCTCTCTGAAAGTGAGGAGAAATGTGAAGTGTATGTCACGGTTGGTTTTGCCTTCAGCCCAGTCCAAAGTGAACTTGTGTGTTAAGATGGATTTACCAATGCCGGCCACTCCAGTTGTCACTATTGTCCTGATTTGTTGATCTTTTCCAGGTAATGGTTTAAAGATGTCTTCACATTTGATTGGCGTTTCTTCCTTGGCCTGTTTCCTGGAAGCTGTTTCAATCAGTCTGACCTCATGTTCCTTGTTGACTTCTCCAATGCCTCTCTCTGTGATGAAGATCTCTGTGAAGAAGTCATTCAGATCGGTTTTCTCTCCTGCTTTAGGGAGTCCCTCAACCACATGGCGGGATTTCTTCTTCAAATGAGACTTGACTTTATGTTGGCACTCGACAGCAGCAAATTCTAATTGAGAATGAACAGAAGACATCAGTTAGTGGATGGTGACATCAGTGGAAGCATGTCAATATTTCCTGTAAAATGATCAACCTCATGATATTTATTGGCTTCATTACTTGTGGTTCAAGAAGCTGGTCGTGACAAGGACTGGATAATTTATTTATAATTTTGTTTTTTATTTCCCCAGCAAAATGATTCGTCTAATTCTATAAGAATGATAGTGAAAAGTGAATTGATAGTGCAACAAGATAGTGCTGCATCTTTTCCACTGAGTTGTTATGCTGTTGATTTGCAGTTTAATGTTTACAATTCTTTAACCTGATGGACACACAATAACTTTACATATCTGGATCAAACCATTTAACCTTATACCCCCACAATAACCCTCCATATCTGGATCAAACCATTTAACCTTATAACACACAATAATCCAATATATCTGGATCAAACCATTTAACCTTATACCCCCACAATAACCCAATATATCTGGATCAAACCATTTAACCTGATACCCCACAAAAGCCCTTCATATCTGGATCAAACCATTTAACCTGATGCCCCACAATAACCCTACATATCTGGATCAAACCATTTAACCTTATACCCCGACAATAACCCTACATATCTGGATCAATCCAATTAACCTTATACCCGACAATAACCCTTCATATCTGGATCAAACCATTTAACCTGATGCCCCACAATAACCCTACATATCTGGATCAAACCATTTAACCTGATGCTCCACAATAACCCTACATAGGAATGTAAAAAATATTACAGAATGTCATTTAGTCTGAACAGAACAAATAAGAGTCTCATACTGCTCTTTGAAATAATTATTCATTCTGTCTTCAAGATAAGAGTCTCTTCTGCATTTAAAAAAGAGTCTCTTACTGTCCCCCAGTGTGTCGGCCAGTTCCTCCTGGTTCATCTCCATCAGGCAGAGCTTTGTGATGTCCACCACTCCCTCTATGGCGCGCCTCCTCTGCTCCTCCTTCTTACCATCCACCTCCTCCTTCTCCTCCCTCTGACTCTCTGAGCATTGTGGGTAATCTGAGAAGAGATCCCTCCAGAGCTTCTTCAGCTCCTTGTCTAGGAAAACGTGTGCGTTCTCCTCAGCCCTCTGGAACAGAACAGACATCAAGGAGAACTTTACTGTGAACTCACTGAGGACATCAGAAGCATCTGTCCTGGATTCACGTCCGCTGGTCTAAAGAGGGAAGCCTGGAGACTATGAGCTCCACAAGAGATGCTTTCTGATGTTTATGTAGAGCTGAAGTGAAATGTCTTGGTGGACATTTACACACCTTGATCAGCTCTGATTGATGCTGCTGTAGAGACCTGGTAACCATTGAACTCTTCTGGTGTGATCTGTGGGGAACACACACACACACACACACACACACACACACACACACACACACACACACACACACACACACACACACACACACACGCACGCTTTGGATCTATTTTATTTTTCCTCACTTGTATTCATCAGTATCTGATCAGTCTGATAACAACCAACTTGTCTCTTTCATCGTCTGTTTGAAACTCCTACCTCTCCTCTCTGGAGGGACGTCCATCTTTAAATTGAGGAGGTCTATCCATAGACCGGTCACCCTTCATGGAGACACAGCTGGGTCCAGGGGAGTCTGCTCTCTCCTGCTGGACTCTAGAAAAAACAAAAGCATCTGGAATTTAGGATTTATTGATGTTGTTTAAATTGATCATTTATTGCAGGACTATTCAATTACTTTCTCATGAGGGGCAGATTATAAAAATGGAAATATAAGGAAAAGTTATAATGGCATTCAAGCACTTGCATGTTGACATAAAAACATAGCAAATACCCTTGATATTGTGCTGAGAGTGTTTATTCACAATATGTTTGCTAACATAGAAAATAGGGCAGCCAGTTCATACATTCCTGCACAGACTGACATTCAAAGTCGTTTAACCTCTGATTTGTGAAACAGAGCCACAATAGTTTATAGAGAAGACTAGGTCTATGAAAAATATTTATTGCACTTATTGCAGATAATTAGGTGTATACTGTAGGGACTATAGGCCTATGCACACATAGCATAAAGGCTTAGATGCCACTGAATTAACTTGAGCAATCATGCTAATGAATAATTATTCACATGTATTAAAATACGTCTTTCTCTAGGATAAATACAGATTATACAAAGTATAGTGAGGTATAAAAAGTCTGTTGTGCGACTGGATAAAGAAAAATTGATCGAATCGTCCCTTCTGGTGTAAACTATTTCAGACATCACTTCCTTCTCCAAGCTGGGGACAGGAAGTCGGGTTCGACGGCAGAGAGGGGCTGAGGTTGCTAGACCATTCTCTATTGGCACACTCATAGGGAGCGTTCACACCATGTCAAGCACATCACTAAAACAGCCTTATCCCTCCTCTCATTCACCATGTCAACCACATCACTAAAACAGCCTTATCCCTCCTCTCATTCACCATGTCAACCACATCACTAAAACAGCCTTATCCCTCCTCTCATTCACCATGTCAAGCACATCACTAAAACAGCCTTATCCCTCCTCTCATTCACCATGTCAAGCACATCACTAAAACAGCCTTATCCCTCCTCTCATTCACCATGTCAACCACATCACTAAAACAGCCTTATCCCTCCTCTCATTCACCATGTCAACCACATCACTAAAACAGCCTTATCCCTCCTCTCATTCACACCATCTCTGACGGGTCACTGTTTAAATCCTCACCTCTTCTCAATAGACTTATTTCCATCTTTAAAGGGAAGAGTTACATCTATAGAGCAGAGCATAGAGCAGGGGTTGGCAACTGGCGGCCCGCAGGCCATAACTGGACCGCAAGACATAATATCTGGCCCGCCAGATTATTCTGAAGTAATATTAATTAAAAAAAAATATTTTTTAGAATATCGATTATCTATATCTGTTATCTTAAATGTAAAGGGCCGGATACAGTGACTTTGTTTTCTTTAACAGCCGTTTTGGAATTTAAATGTATCAAATCGTGCTACTACTCCCGGAAGGTTAGAGACACACTCGTCACGGTCACGCGTAAGCTGCGAGGGGCTGAGCGGGAGTTAATGGAAACTATGAAATATTAAATGAAACAGAACCCCCCTCTATAGGCCTATATACAACAACCATGGCGACCCAACATTACGTATTTTTGTGTGATACTGCACGCAGAGAAAGGCAGGAGCTGTTGACAAAAGTCCACAAAAGATTTAAGACGCCAAGCTCTGAGACTTTGATGTTTAACGCAAGTAGAGTCTCTGATGAGGCTACTTCGCCTACAGCTCTTCTGACGGTGAGTAGGCTAGGAACGGAGGTTTGTGTGTGTGCGCAGTCAGTCAGCACCCGCCGTGGTGTGGTGTGTGTGTGTGTGTGTGTGTGTGTGTGTGTGTGTGTGTGTGTGTGTGTGTGTGTGCAGTCAGTCAGCACCCGCCGTGGTGTGTATGTGTGTGTGTGTAGTGTTGTGTGAAGTGTTTTAACAATGGTTGGCTGCTTCTTTAGCTGCGCACTACTGCCCTCTCTCCAGCATCAGGCCTTCCTACACTGCCAGGCCGGTTCGGTCGAGGCTTGGCACGCCCGGCGATTCCACCGTCTTATCTCAAGTCGCCTGTGTAAAGCCGAGGGGGTCAAATCCCCCGTTCGTCACGGCGCAGGCTTTCTTGGTTCACTGGAGAAGGCGGGGCTGCGCACGGAGTCTAGACCTCTTTAGAATAATTTGAATATTCCCGTTTTATTTTTATTTTTTATGAATGAAGACACATGCAAGAATGAGTTCACGTCTCAGTGTAGGCTACAAACACGATTAACTATTTACAAGTGCTAAAACGCCAACATATTCTTTATTTTGCTGACCACTTTTTTATCCCAACAAAAGCCTCGTCAGGACAGTTCCTCTGCGTCTCTCTCGTAGATCGCACCATCTTTCAACGTCTTTGTTTAATACGACTGCATCCCCTTCTCTCACATGATCAGCAGCTCGCGGATTTCACTTTCTCTCCAGTTAGAACTGCTCATGATGATATCTCTGCGTTGTGGAGACAGTGCAGCAACACCTCTACCCAAGCCCCCCCCCTGCCCCCCGGAACCACGGAGCCGTCGCATTAACATCAGAATGAAACCCAATAAACAGCCAAAGTGTGTAGGGTCCGGGAGGGTAAATCGGGGTTCTAGCTCAAGCAGGCAATTTACCTCGGGCAGTGTAAACGCGCAGACCGTGCAGCGAAAAAGGCGTGCATGAGACGGCATATGCCAAATATGCCGACAGGAAAGGAGGAGCGGCTTTACGCGTGGCCTTTGCATACAATGAGACCCTTTCTACGGACACTTTTACCTGGCAGACTCCGCTGGAGAACCAGGCTGACAACTGCACAACCTTTTCACTTTATCTTCATATTTAGGGTTAAGACTAAAAGTTATTGTGGGACAAGATCAGCAAATACAGTAATTCAAATACCAACGGGATGTCCCCCGCTCGGCTACATTATGGAAATAACTTATTTTATTTTTTAGCAAATAATCACAATCGCGTTAGCTGTTTATAACGTGATCAGGCATGACATTAACGTGATTAGGGCATATACTTGTTTATACCTACGTCTTTTAAGAGTCATCTAGTGCTTGGTAGGAATATAACTAAGCCAGCTGACGGGCCTGCGTCGCAGTTCCAGATGCACTTTCATTTATCAATTCCTTGAACTAGCCTTTGATAATGTTCTGGCCCGCCACCTACTGGCTGGAAAAAAAACGTAGTTGCCGACCCCTGGCATAGAGTATGATAACATTTAACTGGTCTGTTTTCATCGTCTGATTGAAACTCCTACCTCTCCTCTCTGCAGGGCCGTCCATCTTTAAAGCTAACAGGATGATTCATAGACAGGTCACTCTTCATGGAGACACAGCTGGGTCCAGGGGAGTCTGCTCTCTCCTGCCTCCTTCTGAAAAACAAACATCATCTGGAAGTTAGGATTTGTGGATATCGTTTCATCATCATTTATTGCAGGGCTACCCAACTACTTTCTCATGAATTTCCATTTCAATAATCTTTCTATGATTTTTGAAATATAAATATAAAGGGGAGCTGAAAAATGAAGTTAATATGGCATTCAAGCACTAACACATTGACATAAGAACACACTAAGTATCCTTCATACTGTGCATAGAGTGTTGATTCACAATGCATTTAGCTAACATAGAAAATAGAGCAGTCAGTTTCTACATTTCTACCCAGACCTGTGTTATTCTTCATGGATTATTTGTTTCAATATATCACTTCACCTCCAAAGATCAATTCAAACTGATTCAATAAATGGGGCCGTTTGAAAGGCATTGAACCTTTAAACATTAAACCTGTACAGTCTGCTACAAGTCGTCTTAATATTAATTTCATTCATACGATTGCTGGGTCCAGGGGAGTCTGCTCTCTGCTGCTGCTCTGGGCTTCAACACACACACAGCTTTCACTCAGACTAATGATGGAGTCATGATGTATCACTGCTGAGCTCTGAGATGGACATCAGTCACACACAGAGAGATCCTCTTTTTACCTCTTAGCTTTGCTCCGGAAGTGATGGAAGTGAATGAGGCTACATTTACTTCATGAATTGTTTTGTGTGGCGATTTTTATTTTTTATCTAGGCCTACATGAAATTCTGCATCTATTGTGCCATTTAATTTTTTTTTTCACATTTTTTCCTCGGAAGGGCAACGTGAGTCGAGGAGGGCATATGGCCAGTTGCCCGGGCAACCTGAGCAACCCCCTGTGCACGACCCTGCTTGTCCATGATGTATACATAATGGTGAGCGAGGGTACCAGATTGACAGGTTTAACTTTGTTGGGAATACCTGAACCCTCGCTTTGACTGAATATTTGTATGTCTTCATCAATGGAAGAATTGGGAAAAATGGTTTGTGATATGGAGTGGTCTGCACAAGGGATTAGGGCTGTAACGATACACCAACTCACAATTCGGTTTGTATCATGATTTTTGACCCACGGTTCGATACGTCCCACGATTATTTTAAATTTAAAAAGCCTTTTATTTAAACAACACTTATCTAACAATTAACTTAATGTTGCATTTTATAACAAATAATTTGGAACACTGAACAGATTTGAACAGAAAGAATACTATTAAAGTATAGCAGAATTAAAAAATAAATAACCAAAGATTGCAGTTGGAGGATGCTTGCAGGTAGAAAAAAACCCTCAACTAGTTTTGTGGTTTAGGCTTACGTATCTGAAAATATTAATGTCAAATAAAAAATAGTACTTTGAATAGTTTGGTAGCACTAACACGCGTTCTCGCTAGAAGAAACGGTGCCTATGTATCCTGTCCTTGATAAGGCTTGTTTGCGCTCTGTTTTGATGGTCGACACTAAGCACATTATCTAAAATCGTTTTTTTTTTTTTTTTTTTTTAAATTTTTATTGGGTTTTTTTCTTTTTATAAACACAACAAAAACACCCACAAGGAACAACTGTCTCGTCATGAGTATACATTGCAAATTTTAACAATGAAAATAAGCATAGATTATACAAATATCAAAATATCAAACTTATAACACAAAATAAATAGTTCAAAGAAAGTAATGAGAGAGAAAAAAAAAAAAATATATATATATTAAAAAAAAAAATAGAAAAAAGGGGGGCAGGGGGATTAGTCCTGGGGCAGGGCTGATAATGAGTTAAAGTAAGATATAAAAGTAAATAATAATAAATTTAGTTGAGCAGCCTTTTACCGACAGGGTTATTTTTTCTAATCTAATAAAGAACATAACGTCCTTGAGCCAGACCGATATGGATGGGGGATTGGGAGACTTCCACATTAGCAAGATTCGGCGGAAGGGAAGTGAAGGCTAGCACCTCCGATTGCAAAGAGCCAACACGGAGCCGTTCTGTTGGGGTCCCAAATATAGCAATCAAGGGGTCTGTCCCTATTTGAACCCCAAGAACCACCGACAAAATCACAAGTCAGTCCAAAATTTAAGTAATCTGGGACAGTAAAAAAACATATGGCTAAAGTTACATGAGGAGGCATGGCATCAGTCACATTGGTCCAAAACATTTGGATACATTTTAGACAGTCTAGCTTTGGTGAAATGGACTCTATGTAACACTTTAAACTGAATAAACTGCTGCCTGGCACAAGGAGAAGATGAGCTTGTACTATGCACAGCTTTATCCCACCATTGATCTGTCAGATTTATCCCAAGTTCACTCTCCCAAGCACTTTTGCTTTTGACAGCTGAATCATTTTCCAGAGCCATGGGTTTGTCATGAATCTTAGATATTAGTGATTTCTGTTGGGGTTTTAAGGTCAAAAGGTCTTCCCATGGCTGGTTAATAGAGAGCAAAGGATAAAATGAAAAAAGAGAAGAGGCACAATGCCTAATTTGAAAGTACATAAATAAATGGGATGTAGGTAAATTAAAATCTTTAGACAAGTCTGAGAAAGTAGCAAAAGTGCCGTCTTTATAAAGGTCTCTAAAAACGTTAATGCCTCGATTTTGCCATAAGATGTAGGAGATGTTCCCAACAGATGGGGGAAATAGATGATTGTTCACTATGGGCATCAGAGTGGATGCAGAAGAAAACTTAAAAGAAAACTTAAAATGGCGCCTAAATTGGAACCAAATCCTCAGTGTAGATAGCACAATAGGATTCTTAGTGAAACTAGAAGGGTTAATGGGCAATGAAGATGTGAGTAAAGCCGGTAGTGTAGAGGAGAAACACGACTGGGTCTCAAGCTTACACCATAATAGATCGGGAGATTGAAGCCAATAAGTTAATTTATGTATTTCCGCTGACCAATAATATAGAAGAAAATTTGGTAAGGCAAGACCACCATCAGATGTTAATTTTTGCAGTAGAGACTTTTTTACCCTGGGAGTCTTACCTCCCCACAAGAAGGAAGTAATAGTCTCATCCAATGACTTAAAAAACTTTTTAGGCAAAAATAAAGGAGTGCACTGAAAAAGAAAAAGAAATCTTGGCAAGACATTCATTTTTACCACATTAATCCTACCTATCAATGACAGAGGAGGAGAATTCCACCGCTTGAAATCTAGTCCAAGCTGGGTAACCAAAGGGACATAATTGGCAGAATAGAGAGAAGGCAAGGTGCGGGTCACATTAATCCCTAAATATTTAGACCCAGAGGGGCTGAGCTTAAAAGGAATATCGGACTGTTGGAGTTGTAAAGCTAGGGTGTTTATAGGATAGCATTCACTTTTAAGTAGATTAACTTTATAACCTGAGAAAGAGCCAAATCTCTCCAGTAATGATAAAATTAACATTTTGGAGCATAAAATCAGAAATTGATTTAGACATGGAAGTTTGGTTGAGAGTACGTGGATTAGAGCGGTCCAGTGTTGGATTCATAACACAGTTCAGGTCCCCAGCAAGAATTAAAAGATGGGTGTCTAGGAAAGGCAGGGTGGCAAATAATATATTTGTAAAATCTGGGTTATCAAAATTTGGAGCATAAATGTTTACTAATAAAACCGGATTTTGGTATATAAGGCCTGCAACAATCATATATCTCCCATCCTTATCAGCTATGATCTTAGAAGCGGTAAAATGTACCCTTTTATTAACCAAAATAGCTACCCCTCTAGCTTTCGAATCAAAAGTTGAGTGAAAGACATCACTGACCCATGGACTCTTAAGTCTAACTTGATCCCTATCACGTAAATGCGTTTCTTGTAAGAATACTATGTCGGCATTCAATCTCTTCAAATGAGAAAGTACTTTTGATCGTTTGATGGGGCTATTCAGACCTCTCACATTCCAGCTTAAAAATCTAGTAGTGGATCCATTGTCTGAGTTTGGGCAAGTTGTATTAATCATCTAAAGGTTGCATTTTATCAGGAATGGAGAAGGTAGATGAAAAGAGGAGATCCCCCAGGGCAAAAAACAAAAAAAACAAAAAAAAACACAAGTAATGATACAGAGACATAACACCAGAAACAACCACAACCCCCCCCCCCCCCCCCCCGCACATCAATTGAACCCATCCCCAAACGATGGGAGCAGCAGTGCAGACTCCGACAGGAGCCATCTTCAAAATGAAGCTTTCGACTTATAAGCTAGAACTAACAGATAGAACTCTGCAGAGCATTAACTCTAAACATTGAATATTAAACATAAGGCACTTGAAATAACTATGGTGCATTGGTACAGCAGAACTGAAAATTAGATTGTACAAAAATAAAATAATAAATAAAAATATGCATGTTCCCACAGACTATACATCTAGGAAACGTTTATACATGCATTTACACCCACCCACCAGTTTCTGTGATGGAAAAGAATACAATAAAAATAATAAGGGTAGTGGCATGTGGTTTATATACATTTCTTTTTTAGGGAGAACATATTGGCACACAAACCTAAGTAGGCTAAAAAAAAATATAAATAAAATATAAACAGTACAGCTAGAAAAGTCACCAAACGTACTTAATTGTCCACAAGTGGAGTTGGACAAATATCAAAGTCGTCCAATATAAACAAAAATATTAGGTGACAGCTGGAGGCTTAAAATAGTTATAGGGAAAAAGTCATTTTACAACTCACCAGAACCGGAAAAGGAGGACCGGAGAAAAGGACAGCACGATACGGGACTCTATTTATTCAGTGTTTTAATAAATGTCTTAGCCTCCTCTGGGGAAGTGAAGTCGCGCTGTACACCTGCATAGGTGATGTGAAGTCGTGCAGGAAAGAGGATGCCAAACCTGACTCCATCGATGCCTCGTAGGAGGTGCCGAACCTCGGTGAAGGCTGCGCGAGCCCGGGCCGGCTTGGGGGTATAGTCCGGGAACACGAAGACGGACATGTTGCGCAGAGTAACTCTCCGTTGTAACTCTCTGGCCTTTCGGAGGATCTCGTTGCAGTCAGTATAGTAGTGCAGCCTTGCGACAATGGCGCGGGGGCGGTTGCCCGGTGCGGGCTTTGGCGCCAGAGCGCGGTGTGATCTGTCGATCAGCGGCTCCTTCCCGAGTGAGAAAGCCTCCATCAATAGCTTGGAAACGTTAGCCGCTGATGCCGAGTTAGGGTCGTCCTCCGGGATACCGATGATACGGATGTTCTGGCGGCGCGATCGGGACTCCAAGTCATCACACTTATCCTCCATCTTAGCCGCCTCCTGTGTCAAGTGCTCCACTTTAGGTGTCATCAGTGCATGTGTCATCAGTTTAGGTGTCATCAGTACATGCACGATGTCATCAGTGCATGTAGAGAGGGACAGCTCAACTTCAGCTACGGTGCTCTTCAAGCTAGCAACGTCCTGCCGGACAGCGGACAGACTGGAGGAAAGCTCCGTTTTAAAGGCTAGCAGCTCGGTTTTAATTGAACTGAGGGTCTCAGCCAAGGCTTCCCGGAGCTGTTTTAAACATTGCCGCGACATCGAGGCGAAGAGCAGACAAAAGCTCATTTCTGAGCGAGGTTACGTCCATAGTTTCCGGCGGTAGACTCCGCGGGGGAGGAAATCAGGAGGGGTCGGGGACTGAGGGCGCGCAACAGGCCGCAGGTGAGGCGTAATACTGTTCTTCCCTTTTTTCCCCTTAGGCGACATCAAAGTAGTAGAAAATAAACCAAATGTGTAAATAAAAGTTCACTTAAGCTGCTGGACCGTAGTGGGGGTGAGAAAGGTGCCTTGAAATTGAAAAAATAAATAAATCTGCAGGAGCTCAAGACGACGCGACCTACATCTCGTTTCGCCAAGCCGGAAGCTAAAATCGTTTTCTGGAGCAATATGCATCTGTTTGCATTAACAGCGGAAATTAAGACGGTTGTGCAGGCTGAATTTAGGGTCATTTGGGGGAATTCTCACTACTCCCATGATCCCATGGACCCCATGATGGAGACTCTCACACACACACACACACACACACACACACACACACACACACACACACACACACACACACACACACACACACACACACACACAGGTGTATAAAGTACTTGAAAAAAATAACTAAGTAAAAGTATAAGTACCATAACTGAAAATTACTTTCGTAAAAGTTAAAGTCACCTAAAAAAAATGTACTTGAGTAAAAGTCTTAAAGTAGCTCACATTAAATGTACTTAAGTATCAAAAGTATCTTGTGAAAAAATATACTCAAGTATCAAAAGTACAAGTACAAGTATTTTATAGTACGCATGAAAGGAAGCAAAACAACCCAAAATTATTCTCCCCTTGTTTTTTATTTCACTTTTTCAGGTGAATGAAATGTGGTATAGAATACCACTCAAAAATAAACAATGTCTTTAACATAAGAACCACTTTTTAACTATGTTGGGGGAATCCTCATGAGCTGAGGCACAGTAACACCACACAAACAAACTTTCTGGTTCAAGTGGAGAAGTTGAACTTGCGGTTCATCCTCAGCAGAAGCTGATTTTCAAAAGTGTCAGCCCAAAAAGTGCCGTGCTCTTTTTGGGCTGAAGATGAGACCTGCTATGCTGAACAGCCTTTCGTAAGCTGCAGAAGCAGGCAGAGGTGTGTTGAGTTTGACAGACAACTTGAGAACCACAGGAAACGTCTTGAGAATCTTGATGTTGTCTGTTGAGTAGGCCAGGTACGAATCAAGCTGCTTGGTGGCGCTTGGTGTTTTGTGGGAACTTTTCAGGATGTGGAAGAAGTCTCCCTCATCAGATGAGCCAGATCTAGCCTCTGCTGAAATAGAAGGATCCTCCAACTGCTCCCTGATGTAGTCCAACCCTGAAACACAGGGAGGGTGACACTAGCATTAGTACAGTCACATTTTTATTGGACAAATTTAATTACATTTATGACATTTTCCATAATTCTAAAGGAATAAATAATATTACATTGACAAAAAACACTATCAGAAACAAAAGGCCAAAATTAGCAACAAAAAAAAAGATATAAAGTAGAAAAAAAGTTGTGACAAATTGTGAAAATAACAGATCTACAACCAAGGCAGTGTGAGCTTGCAGGTGGGCTACTCAAATTCTTGAAGGAGAAAAACACAAGTCTTGACTCTGACAATTAGACATCTTAGATATTGGCTCAACCACTATTCAAAATTAGACTGGTGTATGAAATGAGTAATAAAATAATAAAAAAAATGTAGTAAGTGTGCATTAGATTTGTAATTTAATGGATACAATTTAAGTTTATGGATATTTTCTTCCTTTTATTTTCTCCATGTTTTCTTACCGATTTTCAGTGTAGCATCATCTTTGATCCAGGCCGTTTTGAATTTTGGGATGAGAATCGCTGCAGCAACCAATTCAGGGTCTCTTGACATTTCACCAAAACGGTTCTGGATGCCCACTTGAATGGCTTCAACCAGCGGCTTGCAGTGCTTCAGTGCAATCTTTATTTTTTCCAGTTTGCTGCTCAGCAAGGAAATAGTCGGAAGAAGCCATCCCATCTGGACTTCCACTTCTCCTTGGAGGATGTTGATGGACTGGGCAACAGGGCTCATGGTGGTGTAGTACTCTTTTAGGAAAGTGAGCTCAACTGGATGAAACCTGTTAGGGAGAAAACAAACCACTGTTTTACAATTATGCATGAATATTGTACCCAAAAAATAAAATAAAAATAATAAATACATAAATACATAATTCAAACTTACATTGGCACCTTCAATTCTGCACAGATCTCTCTCAAAGCTGGCTCTCCCTTCTCTCTCAGAATCTTGAGGAGCCTTTCCACAGCCATAAACATTGAGTTCCACCTGGTGGCGTTTGGTCGTAGCAGCTGGAAGGAGCAGGCATCTTCCACAGCTTCAGCTGCTTGGCAGGATCTTCCACACTCATTCCACAGCCCATAACACTTGCTGAATGTTGAGCGTTGCAGTTTTTTGTATCCATCGTTGGCTGTTGCTTTTTCAGCATCAACTGTAGACACTAAGTTGAGCAGATGACAAGCACATCGTTGATGTTTCGGAAGCTCAAACTCAAAGCCATCATTCTCAACAAGGATTGAAGTCATGTCAACAAATTCCACTCCCTCCACCTCATTCCCTTCCTCATCCTCTTTCTCTTCTGCTTCATTATTGTTTTTGTCCACACTAAAAACTTGAAAAGCCTTCAGGAAGTTGGAGCCATTATCGGTTGTTGTCCTCACAACTTTGTTCCTGATGCCATATTCAGTATGGATGTCATTGAGTGCGGTGGCCAAAACATCAAAGGTGTGGGAACCTCTTAGCTGTCTGCAAGCTAGGGCTGCTGATCGTCTAGTTAGGTCTGTAGAGTTCACCCAATGAGCAGTCACACCAAGGAAGCTCCTTCTCCTAACTGACCAGCAGTCTGTAGTGGTGGCGATGTGGTCCACTTTACTCATCTCCTCAGTTAACACGTTTTTCATAGACTTTGCTAAATCTTCAATCCTTGATCGCAGGGTGACCCGTGTGATGACTTTGGCAATAGGAAGAAGATCTGTGAGAAGCTCTCTGAAGGCTTCATTCTTGACAGTTGACAATGGCTGGAGATTGTTGACAACATACTTAACAATGGCCCTGTCAACAGCACTCTGAGATATGGATCGGGTAGCCAGCAACGTGGTCTGTTTGAGGGTGGAGGTCCCAGCTTCCGAAGCCCTCTTTCTTTTTTGTGAGGTCAGCTGCTCATATTTCTTTAGATGTTGTGGATGTGCTCTCTACATGAAAAACACAAAATTAAAAGAAATAATATTAGTTCAAATGATACTCAAGACATCATTCAACAGTTACCACAATGACAGGTCTGGATTTCTAACCCCTTTCACCCTGATGTCCCGTTTGTGGGCATGTCCAACATTAATAAAAAAAAAAAAAATGTTGGTCAACTGTCAACTATATTTTATCTTTCAAAAATACCAAATAATTTAAAGCTAAAACATCATACAGGACACTGAGCATGGATATCTAATTGCTGTACAACAAATACAATTTAAAAAAACAAACACAAAGCTATTTTAATGAACAGCATGCCATTTTACTACAGTTCCTATGAACAAACAGGAACATTTTCAATAGCCTATTGCTTAACTTCCAAGTTACAGATTTTGTATGATTTATTAGTGTATTTTTCATTAAAAAAAGTGAAGCACTTGATATTAAAAATGTTTCATGCAGGAGGAAAACTGCCTCGTTCGAGATGCTAACCCTGTTTATTGACACTCCTGCATAACACTTGTGTGCGTGCGTGTGTGTGTGTGTGGCGTAGGTTTATTTGTCCACGACACCACCACACGTGTGATACGGGCAAGTTGCTAACGTTAGCACATAGCGTTAGCAACTTGCTACTAGCACGCAACCATGCTAGCACGTCGTTACGTTAGCAACTTGCCTGTAATGTTAGCTAAAACTATGTTTTACACATTTGTATATCCCTCCTGCCACATGAAATGACATTGCTTACTTAATGCACTTACTTCGATGTGTTTTTTGAGGTTGGACGGGGAGTTTTTGAAGGCCTTTATTTCGTGGCACTTCGGAAGGCATAACATGCACTTCATTCGGTAGGAATTTGCCCCCATCCCGAGGTAGCTGAACATACCTTCCAGGTATGACCACGGGTGTCCGTCGTCGACTTCTGTTGAACGCTGTGCGTCGTCTTCTGTGTCTCCCTCATCCACATGCTCTGCGGCTGCCATGTTTGTAGTGATCTCTCTGCCGCCCCGAGCGGCGCGCGCATCCCGCATTTATACCTTCTTCGCGAGAGTACCGTACGTGGTTCTTCTCGTCCTCTCGGAATCTCATGCAGAGACTATTTTAATTTGTAACGAGTAACGAGGTGGCAAATGTCAAAGTAACGAAGTAAAAGTATATTTTTTAACTTATAAATGTAGTGAAGTAAAAGTAAAAGTCCTGATAAAAAAAAAACCTCAAGTAAAGTACAAATCCTCAAAAAGAATACTTAAGTAGTGTAACGAAGTACATCTACTTCATTACTATACACCTCTGCACACACACACAATCTATTATAAATCCCCTGACTTGTAAACATAAGTATCAGTAGAGTCTGATAACAACCAACTTGTCTGTTTTATCGTCTGATTGAAACTCCTACCTCTCCTCTCTGGAGTGGCGTCCATCTTTAAAGTTAACAAGTAGATCCATAGACCGGTCACTCTTCATGGAGACACAGCTGGGTCCAGCGGAGTCTGCTCTCTCCTGCCTCCTTCTGAAAAACAAACATCATCTGGAGGTTAGGATTTGTGGATATCGTTTCATCATCATTTATTGCAGGGCTACCCAACTACTATCTCATGACTTTCCATTTCAATAATCTTTCTATGATTTTTGAAATATAAATATAAAGGGGAGCTGAAAAATTAAGTTATTATGGCATTTAAGCACTAACATATTGACATAAAAACAGTACCCTTCATACTGTGCATAGAGTGTTGCTTCACAATGCATTTAGCTAACATAGAGAATAGAGTTTCTACATTTCAACCCAGACCTGTGTTATTCTTCATGGATTATTTGTTTCAATATATCACTTCAGCTCCTTAGATCAATTCAAACTGATTCAATAAATGGGGCAGTTTGAAAGACACTGAACCTTTAAACATTAAACCTGTAAAGTCTGCTACAAGTCATCTTAATATTAATTTCATTCATACGATTGCTGGGTCCAGGGGAGTCTGCTCTCTGCTGCTGCTCTGGGATTCAACACACGCACAGCTTTTACTCAGACTAATGATGTAGTCATGATGTATCACTGCTGAGCTCTGAGATGGACATCAGTCACAGACAGAGGGATCCTCTTCTTACCTCTTAGCTTTGCTCCGGGGGCCATGTTCCCCAGACAGAGTGGTCTTAGAGGTAGGACCCCTCTCCTCTCTCTCCTCATCCATAGTAGACTGGAGACCTGGACACAAACACAACTCATCCATCACTTCATTTGCCTTCTGAACTTTAGCTGTTTATTGAGAGAGATTATTGTGACTGCGTCACATTAAAACATTATGGACGTCATAGACCGTCAATATGAACCCCACAACATAACCACACTGCCCTCACTACAGTACAGATGTGTACAGCAGATGAGAACTGAGAGATGAGAATTAAACACCTTGGAGACCGTAACTGTGCTTAAACTACAACACGAAAAAGATATAAAAAAGACTTAAAAAATGCATTGTGGTAAAATTAAAAAAGTAAAGAACGTTAGAATAATTTCTCTACTGGAACAAAGTCTGAATTCTGTCACTTTACTGAACCACAGATCCCATATAAATCAACTGGTGAAGCTCAACACATCGATAGGGTATCCTCTTATGACCAACGAGTCTTTCTCTCCCTCTATGGCCCCAGGTGTGGTTTAAGCCATAGGAATCGAGTCTAGACCCACAGGAACCCCCCTGTGAAAGTGGTACAGTCCAGCATGTATCAGAATTGTAAGATATATACCATTATTTGTGTCTCATAGTAAGACAGCGCTCCCAACTGATAATTATTTCAGGTGGAAATGTTATCTTCCACTTATGCCGTGTTCCATGGCTTTATTCACTTTAACCAAGTATTATCCCCATTGAATATTTCACTTGCACAACAATCTTTCTTTTGGCACAAAGATGACATTATTGCCCTTGCAGTTGTGGAGATATACTCTATTTACTTTGGGTACGTTCTTTCCTGAAAAAAACTTTCCCCTGATATCGAAAATGGTATAGAATATCGATATTTTTCCAGGTATAGTATCGAAGTTAGAAAATCCAGTATCGTGACTGACAACACTACTAGAAACGCGATTGTGATTATTCAGTTAGAGCTACAAGAAACGTGAAAGTTAAAAAATACATCTTTGCTACAACCTCTGACATTTAGTTATGAACATTTGCATAAAATCATGCAGGTCTGCATATAACTGGGCGATAGCTTTAATAGGTTGCAACGGAGGACTGAAATCACTTCACGGCACGATGTGACCGTTCGATAAATAAGTTAACAAAGAGAAGTTTGTTATTTTTTAAACACAACATGTGTGGAAGCAAACATTCAGCTTCAGTCTGAGCTATGATGAGTTTTCTGAGCCCCCCAAAACCAGGCCGGGTGCCTGGCAAAAAGAGGCCCGTTCACGATTCTCATTATAATTTGGGCAAGAGAACATCACATCCGGGCAAATTGAACATGGCCTGTACTTGCCCGATGGGCAAGCGCTTTTAAAACCTAAGTGTCAACCCCTGAACACAGTGTTCAATTCATCACACGGGTCAGAAAAGCAGTGAAACATGAACTAACGTTGTATTCTCTACAGTAAACTCATTATTATATACCAGCAACCTAAAGACGATAAAAACGGTAGTAAACGGTCTTATCTTTTCTTACCTTATCTACTCACCTAATAAAAATGTGTCCCATGCAGTATGAAGTTATACAATTTTAAATGTAAGGGAAGAAACGGAGGTTAAAGCGTTTATAAAACAAGTTAATCAGGTGAAAGGTTTTCAAAGCGGAGAAAGAAAGGCTCCTCGCTGCGACAGAACTTCTGGATGAGGAAGTAACCGAGCTGAAGCGGTTTGACTCACAGAGAGGACGGGCCGGCCCTCTCAGCGCGGGTCACGTGTTTTCTGGGAAACCGAAAGCTACACAGGGGGCGCGCGCACACACACACACACACACACACACACACACACACACACACACACACACACACACACGCACACACACACACACACACACACACACACACACACACAGTGTTAGCAGGTATTCTAACACTGTGGTATATATTTTATATATGTTAGGTATATATGTTAGCTTATTCCTTCTGCCTACCTTGCACAGCGGAATAATAATTCTAAGGCATGAATAGACGATCAGACGGTTATCTCTTCAGTCATCAACTCGTGACATTGTTCATTGAAGAACTGTGCACTGCACAACATGCTGCTCTCCGTGAGAGTCAGGTACATAGAGAGAGGAGGGTAACATCCCCCTTATAAGGTAGTGGCGTCATCACGTGGCTCCAGGACTTATTTGGCGCAACAGCGCCTCCTGCTGAACAAATACAGTTACATGCATTCATACACTTATGCACTCTCAATACACACACACACACACGCACACGCACACACACACAAGCACACACACACACACACACACACACGGATCACTGAGCCAACTGTAAAGGCTGCCTTAATATAGTCAGAATACTGATATATATTAATATAATATGTAATAATAGCCTGGGTATGCTATCAGGACATCACTGCATGTCACCGGGGACCAACACTGTTTAGTGATGTCATTGGATATGCTTATTGCATGTCCTAACATGGAGCTCAGCTCACACAATAAGCTGTTTTATACAACATCTGAAGTTATTTGATTGGACAAGAGGCAATCCATGAGTACTGCTATATAAAGTGTTCTTCAAACAAGTTAATTAGGTGAAAGGTTTTCAAAGTAGAGGCAGAAGGGCTGCTGGCTACGACAGACCGTTAGACTTAAAGAACTGAACCGGTTTGACTCTCACACACACAAGGAGGAAGGCAACCTTCACCCCCAGGGCTGTCCAGCTCCTTAATGCTGCTCACTGACTTATGAACAAGCTGCAATGCACTTTAGAATGGGAGCACTTCATGGAACACTTTTTACTCATGTGTTGTATGTCGTTGCTGCGATGTGTGTTGCTTGATTGTGTAGTGTTTGTGTGTGTGGGCTGCTTGTTTTTGTGAATGTGTCTCTTTTTTAGCTATTGTCATACGCCCCTCACTTTCAATTGGCCCTCGGGGACGAATAAAGGGATTTGAATTGAATTAGTGATGTCATTCGATATGCTTATTGCATGTTGTTACATGGAGCTCATCACACTAACAATAAGCTGTTATAACTTTATATCAGTCAGCTGTTATCCTGCTCTAAACCATCACACTAACAATAGCCTGTTATAACTTTATATCAGTCAGCTGTTATCCTGCTCTAAACCATAACACTAACAATAAGTTGTTATAACTTTATATCAGTCAGCTGTTATCCTGCTCTAAACCATCACACTAACAATAACCTGTTATAACTTCAGTCAGCTGTTATCCTGCTCTAAACCATCACACTAACAATAACCTGTTATAGCTTTCTATAAGGTTAGATCGATATTAAAATGTCCCATCACTACATAAGGTCTGTAGCCTTCTGTAACAGTCATCAGTGTGTTGGAAAACCGGGGTTGAAAAGACCACAGCTGGTGAAACAGGCTGACTTAATAATTATGTATCTTATTATATTATATCAACATCTCCTGACCATATAAATGGTCTTTAACCAAACCATTGCTGTAATTTCATGAACACAAAAGCATTGTAATAAGCCATAGTATGTTTAGTGAAACACAGAAGGCAACGTTTGGTATTTCCAGAATGAAGACTGTTAAACCCAACCAATATTACTAATAGATTTACACACTCAACCTTAATAAGTAGAAGTACTAATGTCTGCTGAAACTCATGACAGCTGTCTTAATGTAGCCACATCAATATTGTCAGCTGATCATCGGTGTCTCTCAGAACTTCTGTTGACATGTGAATACTGATGCAGGAAGATTTACATGACATGGGCTATATTGTTCTGATGGTAAATGCTGGTTATTCCTGAATGCAATGTCTTGACCTCAGGGGAAAACTCTACTCCAAGAGACCAGCCGAACCTAAACTAAAACCTCGCTCCTCGAACCCCTTTCTCCCAAGATCAACGCAACGAGCTGCACTTTATATTTCTCATTGATTTTCTGATTTTTCATTTAATGAACTAACTTGAAACTTTTCTCTCTGCCAGTGATGTCGGGTCAAACTCAACGCTGATTGGTTATCGCGGCTAAGCGTCATGCATAGGAGCTTGACGTTCAATTTTTTTAACTCCGCGATTAGGTGCGATGGGCGAACAAGACACCGACGCACAGCGGAGGGTTCTTGCTTCGCCCTGAAGGGGCTTATTTTCTTCTTACTTGCCAAAACGAAAAAATAACTTCACTTGGTGTTTCTTTAAAAAATTTATTCGTTACCAGCATAGTGTTGATCAGCAGAGAAATAGTCTGCCAAAGACGTTGACGTCGCTTAGCAACCGAAGACGCTGTGGTTGACAAGTTACCGGACTACTACATGCCAGTGAACGGAGCGTTCCACGGCATTGGGAAGACCCGTGTAATAATATATATATAATATTATATATATAATATTATAATATATTATATATTATATATTAATATTATAATATAATATTTCTGTTTATGGCATCGATTTCTCCTCAGATATGGCCAATAAAGCAATGATTTAAAAAAAAAACACAAATGGTCGATCAAAGGCCCGGCCCGACCCGGCTCGAGGATAGTGGTGGGAAATATCGGCCCGACCCGGCCCGCGGGTCGGCCCGGGTTCGGGCTCGGGCTCGAGCAGAGAATCTAAACTCAACATCCTCCGTAGGCGCTCACAGCTGGGGGAGTTTCACCACCTCCTCATCGTTTCAGCACCCAGTGAAAGGTTGACTTGGTCGTCCATGTTCTTTCTGCTTCTGTGAATCCTCCGTCACTCTGCCAGTGACATCGGGTCAAGCTCAACGCTGATTGGCTATCGCGGCTAAGCGTCACGCGTAGGAGCCCAACACACCTACACACTATTTCAGGGGGAATAGCAGGCGGCACGGGGGGTTCCACCTGAGGCGCAGCCGGGGACCTAGGACTGTCGTCGTCAGATACGTCATCGTAGCTGGTGGACCGAAAGGCATCATGGCAGGTGACAGGGACTTTGTAACAGTCCGTCGACTTGACTCGATAGGTGAAGTTCCTAAGTTGTGATCCGGCGAACTTGCGCAGACCACACCAGAGACCCTCGTTGGAAACGACGAGATATCGGTCGCGGCTGCATGCTTTGTTGCGGTCAGTGCGAATGTAAACTAGATCGCCAACCTCGATTGGAGAGGGGACCAAGGTCCTCCCATGAGGGGCCTTAGATTTCTCACTGTGGGCGTGATTCTTGCTCCGCACATCGTGTTGTCTGCGTATAAGCTCCTCATCAGCTAGGGGCAACTGAGTGCAGGTGAACTGGTCTCTCTGTGTCCACATTTCCCGGGCAGACAGGCCACATGGACGGAGTCTGGAGTTCAAGCAAGCGGTCGCTATGGCCAAGAGTCTCGCTGATATAGGACCACCCCGTGGCAGCTGCCGGAGCAGTTCCTCCTCTAACTCCTGCACTGCCTTCTCTGCGACAGGGTTTTTATTAAGGTTCTTCGCTCGCCCCAGCTCCAGTGAAATTCTGTGCTGGGCAAGGAGCGAGTCGGTGACCAGGGCCCTAAAGGCAGGGGCTGGGTCTGTCTGGATCACGGCAAATGGACCATCTAGGGGGCGCAATTCCACACATAGCCTGATGAGTCCATCCCGCAGGGTCTGGCTACACTCATCCTCCACGAGCATGGCCACTGTAAAGGATGTCACACACTCACGTACCACTAGCACTAACTGACGTGCTCGCTTCATGACGTCAGCGGCGAAGGTAATGCCGACAGCAGCTGGGGGATCAGACGATGACTGTTCCACAATGACCTGGGGGGTGTGACGAAGGGCAGCACAGGAATGACAGCCATCAGTAACCCGGCTGACAGACTTGTCGAGGTCAAGGGCAAAGAAGTATCTCCCTACTGTCTTCCTGAGCTGATTCGCCGTTGGGTGACTAAGCTGCAAGTGTAAAGCGGTCACCAGGCCATCCAGAACCTGTCTGGGGACAATGATGCACTCCCTCGATGGGGAGAGAGGCTCATCACGTTTCACGATGAGCACGCCATCACTGGCTATGGACGCTATGCTAAGGTATCTTTTGATGTCCTTGATTTTGGTCATCTTCTTAGACGGCCGTGTCCCTTGAGTGAGATGAGCATGGGTGCGACGCAGATCAGAGCATTCAGACTGTAGGGACCGCCATGCTGTCCTGCTCGTGAACGGAAGTCTTGCGCGACCAGCCAGGATATCATCACTGGACAGCAAGCGCACGACTGAGTCCTGAGTCCGTTGCACAAAGCTGCACACTTGGCACGCCATGTCAGTGCAGTCAGGAGGGTTACGGCTGGCAAAGTCAGATGGGAGAATGGCAGCGGCAGCCACATGTCGGACCGATACTTGGAACCTGCTTGCCGTGCAGAGGGATGTAGACACACGGGGACTAGCAGAGAACTCACCCCTGCAAAGCTTCTCATAGGCTTGCACACATGGTTTGCTGTCGGTCAGGACACAGGCCCTGTGCGATGACTGAATGATGTAGGGACCAAAGTGTTTGACAGCCGCAGCAATGGCAAGAGCCTCCACCTCACAGGGCAGCCATGTTAATTGATGGTTACGTAACTTAGCGCTGAAAAACCAGCAAGGGCAAGCTTTTTGTTGCGCATTATGTATAGGGTAGCGGCTATGCCAGGTCTCCTAACGGCGCCATCAGACACAATCCATAGCTGATCATCTGGACGTGGCAGCGTGACTGAGCGGCTGGAGGAGAGGCACTTCTTAACTTTACTGAAGGCACAGTGTATTTTTTCAGTCTAAGTAATGTTCTCCTGTGACGTCTTCCCTGCGATAGCATCGTCCAGAGGAGCAAGGAGGGCAGAGCAGTGTCGGATCACACGGGCCATTACCTTAACCGCTCCAATGAAAGACTTCATGCCTCCTACTGTCTTCGGAGGCTCACAAGCAGCAAGTGTGGACACTCGATGGGGGCTTGGCTGAAGCTTACCCTGGGACCACACCCACCCCAGCACGTTTGTAGAGTGAGGGTTAATGACAGTCTTTGACGCCGAAAGGCGCAGGTTGCAGCGTCTCAGAGCATGTAGGACCGAGGACCAGTTATTCATCAGCTCCTCTGGGGAGTTGCCGCCACAATACAAATCATCAGCGAGCTTCGCCACCACACCGGCTTGAAGCAGATCACCCAGCACACGGCACATGAGTTCTTCGAGGGCCGTCTCTGATCCAGGCATGCCCATAGCCGAGCGTGCATAGACACGGACTCCTCGGAAGGGAGTGACAACGCCACAGTATTTCATGGATTCGTGCGACAGTGGTATTTGGTAGAAGGCATTTGTCAAATCAGTCGCTATCAGGTGTCTCCACTGAGCAATTTGACGCATGGTGCTGTCCACATCAGGCATTAGAGATGGCTGGGGTTTTGAATATCGGCCAACATCAGCAAAAGCAGTCACCAGACGATAACCGCCACTCTGTTTCCTGACTAGGAAGGAAGGGTTGAGATATTCCACTGACACACCTACATCCTCTGGGCGTCGGAAGACCCCCAGACTCTCCAGCTCATCGAACTTCTGTTGCAACTCGGTAAGTTTGTCTCTGCCATATAAGGGTAAGCGGCCTTTGCGTTGTGGAGGCTCAACCGGACCCATGTTCACTTTGGATTTGAATGGGCCTACAGCGCCATTGTAACCCGAGATAGCAGGGTTGAAAACCTCATCATGTTCGTCCAGCAAGGTATGAAACCTATCTTTAAAGCCGGGAGGGAGTAGGTTGTCTGGATCCCCTTGGATGCCCCGGGAGTGTTTAACACCTGTAGTCAGCACAGGGAGGTGTCTGACTATGGGCGTGATAGTGTAAGAGTCCGGTGCTGGGTGTGGTGTGGACGGTGGTGAGAGGGGATCCACTTGGCAGAAGTGCTGGTGGCGCTTCAAGACATGAGGCTCACACGAGAGGTTCGGGATGCGGACCCCTCCTGCAACGCTTGATATCACTCCAGGGTGAGGCCAGGCATGTGACATTTCACACTTGCGCGCACTGTGCGCATCCAGGCGGGGTTCCAAGACATATGCCGAATCGGACGGATGGTGGGAGGCATATCTCCACAAACTCACCCGGCCAAATGGTGGTTGAAGTGGGAGGGGCACGCAACAGTATGGTGCGGCGGACAGCGTTCCTGGTGAGTTGGGTGTCAGCGGAGCCCTAGGGGAATGCTGTACCATCGGCTACGGTGACCAGTCTTTTAGCAGGACGCACAGAAATGTCATTTGAGGACATGAGGGGGGTGCCTGCCAGTATGTCCACATCCAAGTGTTCAAATACGAGGCCGTCAAAGTGGAATTCATTTGAGTCACGACAAAACGCGAGGCGGGTCTCTCCTACCACCTTCATGGGAGAGGAACCGTCGGCCTGGTGAGCCGACTGGGAGCTCGGGGTCACAAGAGCACCAAGGCGGCGTGCCGCTGACAGTCTTATCATGTTGCACGTAGCACCAGTGTCAAGAATAATGCGTGCATGGTGGTGTTTACAGAGGTGTCGATGTATGGAGATTGCCGAACTTGTACAGCGCGAGCAGTGTGGGGCTGTGTCGGCTCAGGGCACTCGTGAGGAAGTGGCTCATCAGGATACTCATGGTACACGGCTGTGTCGTCAGGATCCTTGTCAAGCACAGAGACAATCTGTCTTGCCTTCAGCATGAATCTACGGTCCTGTTCGGGCAAGTACTTGCATGCGCTGAGGAAGTGTGTGTTGCCCTGGCGGCCTGCTTGTTTGCAGAGAGGGCATGATTTCTCATGGGGGCTCATTCTCATCGGCATTCTAGGGGAAGCACCGAATGGGGGCTTGCGTGGCAATGAGCTACTGTATGTGCGGCTAGTGGCAGCCGCACGCATGATTTTGGCATCGTCAGCTGTGCGGATTTCATTCAGGAGGGAGTCAAGAGCTCGGGAAATCTCTGGTTTGATAGAAGCCAATGTACGTGTGCGTAATGCAGTGCCGTAGCGTTGTTTGATAAGTTTGGGTAAGCCAGTATGAATTAAGCGTAGCCATGTCACAACTACAAAGTTCTCAAGGGATGGGGACAGCTCTTCATCCTCAGCTAGAGTTTCGCCATGGTGAGTCAACACACGAGCTTTGAGGAGGCTATCCTCTGTAAATGCCATAAGGCGCTGATATAGATCTTCAGGTCGCTCGTCAGTTTCTAAGTGAATGTCCACAAAATCAATTAGCTGAGCGCCAGTTGTCTGGAAACCGTAATGTAGTCGAATGGCTTGCCAGATACCATCTATTGATGTGGAATTTCGAACAATGGTGTTACGTGAAATCACAGGGCAATAGTTAGCAATCTGACCTAGCATCAGTTCTAAATGGCTCACTTTCTGTTGAGCAGTTCGCCTGCGAGCTTCAGCAATTTGCTCACCATTGTCCCGGAATCCTCTGAGAACGGCAGTTCTACTCTTCTTAGCCCACGTCGCCCCCTCGACGAGAAGTGGAGCAAACAATGGGTCCAAAGAGAGTGTGTATAGTAGGTTTTGCTTCCAGTTTTCAAAAGAATTCAGAGTCTCTTGTTTGGAGACTCTGCACCACTGTTTAGGTGCACGGTTGTTAGTCGCCATTACGCAGATGGAGAGGATCTCAAACAACCTTCTCGGTTGATGACTTGTTCGTCGGAGTTGGAGATGTTTCAATTGTGAGGCTGGGTTCAGTGAATTTGCGCTGCCACCACGCCAGTAGTTAGGAAAAACTCACAACCGAGAGTATAGTAGTCTAACATAACTTTACTGAGGATCCACACAGGGGAGCGGGGAGCGCGCACGGAGACAGGCAGGAAAACAACAAAAAAAAGGAAAGGCAGGCGACGGCGCATGCGCCGATGAGGGTTAAACAATAACAAGCCAGCGGACTGGTGCTAGGCAATAGGAAAGCAACCTGAAGGATAGCGGGGCGGCGGCGCTAGGCAATAGGACAGCGACCTGAAGGATAGCGGGGCGGCGTGCCGCCGAGCGCTTCTCAATACGCAGTAGGCCAATTACATTACAATATTTCATGGACGCAAGTCAAGACACTCAGTCTTTATCTTTAGCCTACATGACAAAACACACACGATAATCCGATATATCGTATTCGTATCATACGGAACACTGACATAGGGGGATGCATTGGCTAAAGTTGTTTGGATGCACGTTGTCTTATAACAAGGAGAGGCAAGGTTGTGCATTACAATGCAAACACAACAATAATTTGCACTTATCTGGCGCACTTAGAAGAGCAATCAACTGAATAAAATTCAGGTGTATAGTCGGAGACTGGCACGCAATCAGTGCACTTGCAAATGAGAGCCTGCAGTAAGTACCGATTGTGTGACATTTTTTAACCTTCCATCTACGACTACAGCAAATAAGATCATAATTGTATTATGCACGCGTGGAGATACACTTAGTAGGGCATCTGATGGATGCGTTACCTGGAGCGTTGTGGCCCCCTGAGGTAAGTGTTGTGACTTTAATACTGGGCAGGCGTGGACTCAGGTATGTGCTCTGATTGGCTAAGCATGGTGCTGAACTCCCGCCTCCTGGATACCTGTATGTGTACTCTGCGCTAATCCCTTGGGGCTATGTGTTGGCATTGCAACATAGTTTATGGCTTGGTGCTGATCTCTTGTGGCTATAAGCGGGAATTACACTTGTTCTTGTGGCCTTGAGCGTCTGGGTTTCTCGAACACTTGGGCCGCTCGTATCTCTAGAATTGATACATGATGGATGGCTTCCTGTATGAGCTGGACGCCTCCCTAGGCTCAGGATCCCTCCCTATGATGAGAAAGAAGCCTCTCTAATTGGTTTCTCGAATACCTGGGCGCCTCCCTGGGGTCAGGATCCCACCCTTTTGTGAGAAAGAAGCTTCTCTAATCGCCATGGACATATGTGGACTGTTGGTATAAATGTGTGAATTGTGTCACAATATATATTCAAGTCAAGTTCTCTCCCTTTTTTGTGCATTCTCCACTTAAAATAGATAGGTGTATCCACTCAGTGTTCCTACTGGGTTTCACTCAATAAACAAACTGTTTCCTCTTTATTTTATTTTATTGATGTCTCCATTGATGGTCAGTTGCTGGGTTAATACTCTTTTGGATGTAGTTCTCTCGAACTTTAGTTGTTCAACTGATTTTTCAGCTGCTTCATCAGCCATGATTATGTCTTGCTAC
>NC_136937.1:33883233-33955733 GCF_949987615.1 Pollachius pollachius | reverse complement strand
GAGCAGCTGAGACGTGTGTGACTGCAGCTCGTCACTGTAGTGCTTCATCTCCACGAAGCGCCTGGCAAAAAGAAACACACTTAGCAACCAAACACACTTATAACCTAGCAACCACCTCCGTGTAACCTAGCAACCACATCAGAATAACCTAGCAACCACCTCAGTGTAACCCAGCAACCACCTCATATAACCTAGCAACTAGCTCAGTACAATCCTGCAACCTTTTAAGTATAACCACCTAGCTACAATTAGCTTCCACTAGCTATGCCTAGCTACCGCTAGCTACACAAAAAGCTACCATCTAGCTGCCCCTAGCTATGCCTAGCCACCTAACTACCGCTAGTTATCATTGGTAACGCCTACTGCAACACAGTTGGTAACTCTGATGGTAACACGGAGGATAACATGTTGGTAACAAAAGAAGTGAATCCAATGTGAACTCAGAGGCGGAGAAACGTACTTGTCAGGATTCCTGACCCTGAAGGTGGCGCTCAAGGCCCGCAGTCGGGAGTCCGCCTGCAAACATTGAATCAATTAAGAACTAATTAAACACATTTGATCAATTAAGACTCAATTAAACACATTTTATCAATTAAGAGTCAATCCAACACACATGCTATCAATTAAGACTCAATGTAACACATTCAACCAATTAAGAGTCATTCAACACATTCAACTAATTGAGAATAAATTAAACAGACATTTAACCAATTTAGAGTAAATTAAACACACATGAGACCGATTAAGAGCTAGTTAAAATGCTAACCCTGACGTTCTGAAAATTCCAACCTCAAACAAACATCAATTAATAATCTCCCGCACGTCATTCAAACACGATAAACATGCACATGGATGCCGAGGATGAGGGTGAAGATGGGTTGCTAGGGAGTCAGTTTCTATAAGAAGATGGTCGCTATGGTTACCTTGTCCTGGAACCCGGTGTCGTACACCGCCTCCTTCCAGCCATGCTCCTGACAACGACAACACACTCGCATGAGTGAATCGCATGTTCCCTTGCACACGTGTCAATAAAGAATTTCAATAAATCAATCAATCAATCATTCACTAGAAATGGCTCACGGAGGGAGACACATCCCATTTGAACATCAAACGACGGGTTGGACTTGAAGAGGTCGCTCGCTTTAATGGTTTGACCTTCATCAGTTCATCACGTGATCCGGGTCGTGAACTGGTGTCGCTCACCTCGGTGAGGAACTGGTACAGGATGTTGTCGTGGGAGAGGACAGGATGTGATGTCACTCGCTGGAGGAAGTTCTCCAAGCCGACCCGTCGGCGCTCCACAAAGTCGGGGTCCATGTTGTCCGCCGACAACTTGTGCCACACAAACTCTGCCTGAAGGAAGCACACACACACACACACACACATCAACACACACACACACACACACACACACACACACACACACACACACACACACACACAGGTGACGCCCTGTGGGTCCTACCCTCTTCTCGGGCAGCGGGGAGACCACGATGGCGGGGTAAGTGACCAGCAGGTAGCTCCTCAGGATGTCAAACTCACTGTAGCGCCTCCACAGGGAGTCTGGTGCCGGGAGGCGGCCGTCAGCCAGGAGCTCCATGGGCCTAACACACGGCCAGGGGGATGGCACTTAGTAGGGCCCACCTTAGGAGGGACCTTCATGTGAGGTACACTCTCTCTTTATAGAGTCCACTGACTGTTCATAAAGTACACTCTCTCTTTATAGAGTCCACTGACTGTTCATAAAGTACACTCTCTCTTTATAGAGTCCACTGACTGTTCATAAAGTACACTCTCTCTTTATAGAGTCCACTGACTGTTCATAAAGTACACTCTCTCTTTATAGAGTCAACTTACTGTTCATAAAGTACATTTACTCTTTATAGAGTACACTTACTGTTCATAAAGTACATTTACTCTTTATAGAGTCCACTTACTGTTCATAAAGTACATTTACTCTTTATAGAGTCCACTTACTGTTCATAAAGTACATTTACTCTTTATAGAGTACACTTACTGTTCATAAAGTACATTTACTCTTTATAGAGTACACTTACTGTTCATAAAGTACATTTACTGTTTATATAGTACACTTACTGTTCATAAAGTACACACTCTCTTTATAGAGTCCACTTACTGTTCATAAAGTACACTCTCTCTTTATAGAGTCCACTTACTGTTCATAATTCACACTCTCTCTTTATAGAGTCCACTTACTGTTCATAAAGTACACTCTCTCTTTATAGAGTCCACTTACTGTTCATAAAGTACATTTACTCTTTATAGAGTACACTTACTGTTCATAAAGTACATTTACTCTTTATAGAGTCCACTTACTGTTCATAAAGTACATTTACCGTACTTTCCGCACTATAAGGCGCACTTAAAAGCCGGTAATTTTCTCAAAAAACGACAGTGCGCCTTATAATCCGGAGCGCCTTATATATGGATCAATTGGTTAATTGGTTGATCCATACTGGTTGTAAACGGCGCTCTGTCAAAATGTTTCAGTATGAAAAACCAATAAAAACAATTTAATAATAATAATAAAATGTTTCACTACGACTACGATAAAGCCACACCGCTTGCAGCATTACGGCTATCGTAGTCAGTGCACACAGCATTTTACTGCGCTTACTCACGGAAGGTCACACTATACGATCACAGAGCCAGGAAATCGGGCGGAAGACTGGCCACACTACAAGATTCGAGGGTGCGATGCTCTACTTTGTATCATTCACGTTTGCAAGATATTTAAAAAATCTAAGGTTTGGAACTGCGTAATTGTGTTTTACTTTTTTGTCATAAAGGTTCCAGTTTTATATCTGCTAAATGCAGCAACTCGTCCTCACAGTTGCGTTGCGCGTGACGAGCTATACAATTAGCACAGCTCGATCTAGTGGATGCATAACGCATCCTCTGTCAAACGTTTGACTGCAGTATCTTCTATGCTATGCGCCTTATAATCCGGTGCGCCCTATTTATGAAAAAAGTTCTAAAATAGGTCATTCATTGAAGGTGCGCCTTATAATCCGGTGCGCGTTATAGTGCGGGAAATACGGTAATCATGTTCGCTAACCCTAACCCTAACAAAACATTGCTGAAAGAACATTATGCATCATTCTTGAAGGAGAGATGTTGGTCGAAATAACACTTCAGGTAGAAGCTGACCATACGAAAGATGGCGCCAGTGCTTTCATGATTTCAGATTTCATTCAATATATTCAAACATTCATTCCTTATATATTTAATTTCCTAAACGGCATGCCATAATGCCGAAACCTGTTCTTGTTTCTCATAGACAGACAAATACTAAAGAATACAAAAGTAATACTAAAATATTTCTTCCTTTCTTTGTGAAGTCCACAGACATGGAGGACATCATGATTAGGGGAATGAATGTCGGCATTGTCCTGGTCAAACAAGGAGAGGATCTTCTTGACATATCGGTGGTCCTAGAGGAACAGATCATTCTGCATGGCATCAAGGACTACTCGCATGCAGTAGCTATGTTAATGGGTCTGCTATATGCAGTGTTGGGCAAGTTACTTTAAATTAGTAACTTAGTTACAGTTACTAGTTACTTGTTTCAAAAGTAACTCAGTTACTTTAAGTCAATTATCTTATTGTGTTAATGTGGCAAAGGACCTCCCTAACTGGATAGCTAGGGAGGCTGCCAGTCCTCTGGCTTGCTTGCACGTAAGTCCTATCCTACCACAAGCGCAATACGCCACCTAGTGACCTGAACGTGCCATAGCAGTGTAGTAGTGTGAGTGCAAATAAATGAAATATTTCCATTGTTTCCAACTGTTTCCAACCCTCTAGGGTTACCCTCTGGGGTTGATGTGGCATAGTGTTCGACAAAACAACTGTGAAATGTGATCATTGTACCCAGTATCACTACAATGAAGCAGTGGATCAACAAAACACAACATACAGTATGTTTTGAAACTTTTGATCATTGGCATATTTATCGTAGCCATTGAAACAGGTACAAAGTATAGTTTTGGCAGTGCAAAAATTAAACTGTGCCTCAGACAATTTAGCAACTGTAGGAATCAATAGTGCAAAACTGATACAATAGATGTTTTCAATGTAAACACAGTAAGGTTTATCCGTTCTTTGTAAGTTAACCCTAACTCAAAACAGCTAAACTCCACCAACTGGAGACCTCATCATCAATAATGATGGGCAAACTTAAAAGTATTTTCAGCCTCACAAAGAGAAACTAAATAAATAAAAAATACTTTCAGCCTCACAAACATAGTTAATGTTTAACAAAAATAATATTTCCTTCACTCTGGCCGTTTAGATAAATAAAACAACTGATTAAATAAATAATGGTGGATAAAGTGCTTTAGTAGTCTATGTTAGTATGTCTATGTCTATATCAGTCTTTGTCCATACATCTCCATCATTTGTTTAGCTGTGTCTGGGTTATAGACTGTGCAACAGGCTTTGTAAAATCAAGCTTTCGTTGTTTGGCTGGAGTGGCCTCTCCTTTAGCGTCGGCGGAGCTGACGTTAGCAGCAGCATCACCTGTGTTACCTTCAGGGTCTTTTTTAACTAGCTTGGTAGATGCCTGTTGTTTCTGAAGATGTTTCATCAGATTAGAATTGCTAGTTTTTGATGTGGCTAGAGTTTTTGAACCTCCACAAAGATGACAGGTCACCAAAATATTCCTTATGTCTTTTACTGTCAGAAAGGAAAAATAATGTGCATATTTCCATGAGAGAAATACAACGCCTGGACCACCGTCGACTGCCGCCATTGTTTTACGTGACTTACGGCCGCTTCACGTCCACTACGGAAACTGTAGTCCTGGGTTATGCACGTGAAGTAACGAGTAACGAGCCTGTTTAAATCGCAGTAACGATAACGCGTTACTGATTTTGACAAAGTAATTAGTTACAGTGCTCGTTACCACAAAAGTAACGTAGTTACTGTAACGCCTTACTTAATAACGCGTTAGTCCCAACACTGGCTATATGCACTGAACATTGACTACCCGAAGGAGCTGCAATATACCTTCAAAGTCATTCAGAAGGTTCTCATGAACATCGGCAGTGAGAACTGCTCTGCCAGGGTTCATGGACTGAGGAATAGACTTTTTCGTAAAACTGTAGACACTACACTGAGACTGAGAGTTTTCTTTTGAGTTCTGTTACTACTATTCTGTTACTACTATCTGTTAATAGTTCATTACTATTGTAATGGTCACTGACATTCTCAGTTGTAAGAGTTGACAGAAGTAGACCGGGTTTGAGGTCTTTCCTGGAAAGTCTTTTTGACCTGTTTGGGTCTGCATCATTTTATTTTATATTTTTCTCATGTTATGACAGACGTAATGAGTAGATAACTCATTTGTGTTATTCTAAATGTGTTATTGTTTGTGTTATTGTAATATTCTAAATAGACACACACACACACACGGCTCTCTCTCTCGCTTCTCTCTCTAATTTTTTTTGTACTACATCCCATATCTGCCTCCTCTGGTCTCATCTCCCATATTGCTAATTAATGTTTTATTTTCTCTTTAATAAAACACAGTGACACACACACACACACACACACACACCATCTTTGCTTAAATATTTCACTCCCTCCTGCCTCACTTCCCCTCACTTCATCTTGTCATTGCCTGTCAGTAGGGATCCTTCTCTTGCTGGTACTGAATGGACGTAATGAGTACTCATTTGTGTTATTCTAAAGAGGAGATGTTTTACCCATAAGCTTGTGCTGTTTTTGGGGACGTTTTGTACTTGATGGGATGTGTTGCTGTGTTTACCTTGCCCATCTGGTTTATAGAGATAGGATCTTTAAGCATAATGTAAAATAAAGTTGAAAGAGAATTGCAAAATATGTAGTATAAATTTAATCTTAAGAAGAACTAAATTATGAAAGTTGACTCAAATAGAAATGTATAATGAAGTTGACATAACATAATAAATTAGGTAAACTAGATATTGTAGGTAGACTGAAATGTGGATTAATTCTTTTCAGCTTTGGAATTCCAGTTGAAATAAATGAAGATTGTGTTGACTCAACTAAATAATTCTATAGGAACTGAATTTTGATTAAGTTATGTAAACTAAAGGTTCAGTTTATTTGACTAGAAAAGTTTATTTGTTTTGAATCATTACACAATTGTCTCAACTAATCTTCACAAGTTCAGCTAATTTAACATTTTAAGGCAGCCCGGACACTAACTTTTGTTAGTTGAAACTATTTTTTTTTTTACAGTGCATGGTCACTTGACAAGGAAAATAAATTAAGATCATTCATTTATATTTTCATGTGTTTTACAATCCAAATATAAAGTTTTTCACATAAATAGGGCAGACCTTAGCTAAGACTTGGCAATGGGAGGTATTCTAGTCCGCTGAGCTATGAGCCAGAGAGCTAACGTTATGGATTGTACATATTTAGAATTCTAAATTCGTCCCAGCCTTTATACAACAGATACTATAGGGTCTATAGCATATAACCGCGTTGTCTGATTACAGTAATCTGACAACATCGCTAATAAACACCGCAACTGCAAATTAACCACACAGAGATAACCATGGCAACCAGTCAAACAAACACGCGCATCCGCCGTGTTGATAAACAAATAATCCCCCGATACGTTTATACCGTACAAGTCTTTAAATATCGATTCCTCCGGCCAGAGGTCCGAACATTTGCATTTCCCCATTATTGTCTTTCAAATGACTTTGAACTAACAGAAGCGAACTTGCGAAGTGGTTTGGCAGCAAGCCAGCCGGGTATATCCGGTTTGTTTCAGCGCGCGCACCGCGTGACATCATTGATATCACTCAGGTCCTACTGCAACATAAAAATAAATCCACGCAAGTTTTAGTAATTTTAGGAGATGGGCCTGCACGTAAATTACACAAATTGAAAAACTCATAGGCCTTGTTGGAAATTTAATACCTCGTCAGAGGACGTTTATTACTTTTTAATACTTTTTAATGGCCTTAATTTGGGCTAATTTCATTTACTACCTTTTAATACCTTTAACAACTCCGCGGAAACCCTGGAACAGAGTGACATACACACACACACACACACACACACTTTTAAGGAGTTTTTCACCCGCTCCGTATCCAGCTTGTTCCACGCTTTAAGCACCCAGGCTACTAGTATGCGGCGAGCTGGGGCTCTCATGTTCCCCCCTGCGGTGTATTCCTTGTCCGCATCCCCTGCCATCCAGTTGTCATACGATTCATGCAGACTGGCTGTGAACGGCTGATTCCATGGATGTACTTTGCGTGTGCCGGGTTTTCCCGCCGATGTGGCGAAGCTGTATCTGCTATTGAGAGCTTAAATAAATGGACTATATAAGTTGATTGTGAACAATTATTGAAGTTTAACATTTTGTTCAGCAAATTTGACAACTGACAGATGCAATATTGTAGCCAGTGAAAACGCAAAATTCTGACTTGTACATTTATGGGCAGATTTAGAATCATTTGTTGCAAAATGTTGCAAATTTGATTCTCTATGCATAGCGCATCACGTCGATATTGCTGTTTAGTGCTGCTCTAGTTTGCACAGATTCAGGAGTCCCGCAGAGTGAATTCAACCCGGTCCACTTGACATCGGGTAGGCGCATGACAGTGTTTATTTGGCTACAGGCTTTCTAATGCCTCATTTTGGCTGCTGGTGCACGTGGTGCAATTTCCTATCCTTAACGTAAACATTAACCTACTCAGTAGGCCTGCCCCGACCTGAGTCAGACATGACGATTGGTCTTTCCTTTACTTCTCAAACTACGTTACAATTGCATGTTCATCAGCCGATTTTCAAATTTTCTCGGGGGAGAAACCCCCGAACCCCCGTTTTGAAAGGACTCTAACTTCTGGGCTACAGCCCCGAATGTTTTCAATTGCTAGCGACGCTCCTGGTGAAGAGGCCAGCATCTGGGTGAGAGGCGTCCTGCCTGATTCTCCTGGCTCTAGCCCTCCCCCTCTTGCTGTATGTATATTCCAGGGTGGGGAGGGTTAACCTAATGGTTCGCTCTGATGAGCGGTCTCGTGCGGTGCAGCTTCCATACCAGGCTGATATGCAGCCTGTGAGGATGCTCTCCACAGCTGCAGAGTAGAAGGTCCTCAGGATGGAGGGGAGACCTTGAACTTCCTCAGCCGCCGGATGGGGAAAAATGCGGATGGATTCCTCAGCATGAGGGGGAATGTAGACCGCCATGGGGATGATTGCTGTGAACTCACGGGGCAGGTAGTGTGGACGACACAAGATGGTCAGGTGTTCCTGGTGGGAGGAACAGCCAGTGGAGAGGACGCTGGTATTCCTCGGGTCACACCATTTCTTGTTTGTCATGAGACAAACTCCGCCGCCTTTGGATTTCCAGGAATCTTCTGTTCTATCCATGCGAGCGATGTGGAAGTGCTCGGCTGGTGTGACCGAGTGGTCCGGTACAGAAGGGGACAACCAGGATTCAGTAACATAAGATGTTGCAGACTCTGATGTCCCGCTGGAAAGCAATCCATGCCCTGATATCATCCATCTTATTTTCCAACGCGAGCAGAATACTTGGCAATGGCGGATTATATGCCTTGCTTCTCAGTCTGTTCCGGATTCCACCTCGTGGAATTTTGTGTTTTATTAATTAAACAAAAATATATTAGTCAATACATTAGATCCTTATGTTATTGTATATTGGGTGTAAAATATACGGTATTTAATATATTTTTTTGTAGGGTTTGTGACGCAAATAAGCATATAAACTGTAATATCTGCACATAGCCACAAGGGAGCAGAACCAAACATATAAGCTGTAATATCCGCACATAGCCACAAGATGGCAGCACTATCACACATACGAGTAGGCCAGAGGTGGGCGCTCAACACCCTAGCCAATCAGAGCACGTAGTACGTCATAGAGGCCTTGCCTGCCCCGTATCTAAGGAGAGAGCTACCCAGAACAGATTAGACGCTCTAGAGGCAGAACATCTATTAGATGACCAGCTAAGCGTATCTCCATGCGTGCATATACAACACCCCTCCTTTAGCTCCATAGATACCATACCGAACCTTTACCAAATAAAGTCAGTTAAAAGCCATCCTGATTTGATGACCTTTTCTAAAAGAAAACGACAGGTTCGTAAAGCAATTAGTCTATTAATGTTACATTTATTGTAGTATATTGTGTATTATATTGTAATACATGTTATTAGTGCATCTGCATGTTTTGTATGAGAAGTTTTATTCCAATATTATGTACATTGTGTTGAGAGAAGAAAAATATCAGAGCGAGCAGGAAAACACAAAGAGAGCAAAGAGAGCATTTGTGGGTGTAGGGGTGTCAGTTGTGTTCTGCTTCACTTTACGTGCGCGCTCAATGAATCGTTTCTGCCTCACAGGCTTTATTGTTGCTCTCGCGATCAGAGAACTGCTGACCGCAAGTGCAGTTAAAGTGTTTACAATAATGATTTGTGCGCACGGATGTGTTAGTTGTTCGCCCGGGAAGTGATGTTTGCGCGCGCCTTTTGTCAGTGATGTGCCGTCATAAACGTTGCAGGCCTGTCTGGGCTCAGTGTTGGAACACAATAGACTCTTCGCTCTTAACACGTGCAAGAAAAAGTCCTGGTACCGTTATAGGGAGTGGAGAAGACTGAGGTTTCCGTCCAAAACATCCCAGACACAAACAGAAACACCAATAAAACCAGCCCCACATACACTCTCTCCCGTACTCCTTTAACCGTCAAACAACTAAGAAGTAAATGTTTAAACATCATTTAGCTGGGCGATCTCTACAGAGAATAAAGTACTATCCTCCTTTGTCTCTTCCCTCTCTCTCCTTTTTCCCGCTCACTCGTGACCTCTCACCCTTCCCCAGATGACCCCGAAGTCTCGATATCAACCCATCCTATTGGTTGAACCCAAATATCATCAATATAACCAAATGTACTGAACATGGTTACAAATGTTTTAAAATAGTGAGTTATCTCTTCAGCCTGGTTTAGCAATATGACAATGTTATTCTGGAACCAATCCATATTTGTGAATAAATGTTTTGTAATTTGAATAATGAATACTAAACATATTAAGCTTTTAAAATACATTTTGTTAGACAATTGCAAGTTTCTAATATCTATTTTGATAGACCCTCCAAAATGTTGCTGTTGAGGCTTTGAGGGGGTCTTAAGTGTCCAACTAGAGGTCTCAGACCCTCCCAAGACCCCCTGTATTTCACCCTGCTCTCAACTATCACCGTCCCGTACACGGGAGACACTATCGTTATATTTTGTGTTCATGTTTGTTTTTATGATTAAAAATTTGCTAGCATATGGATCTATAACTATATCCATGTAACAACAAGATGTAGCATTTCTATGATACCAAAGTCATTAATGTGGTCACCACAGGTACTGAGTTATCAGCTGAGTAATATAACTGTTCTCTGATATGGATTGTGGTGCATCTGCACATTGATTTAAACTGACCTGAGAGTTTCCAGTGTACAGTGTGGACTCCCCAGTCCAGCAGAGAGCAGTTTAATTATAGGAGAATTATAACCAGTTTTTTTAAATACATGAAAAAATAAATAATATGAATAACCTGGATCTTAAAATATCAAGTCAAAGATTTCACACAGATGTTAAATTATCCAGCAAAAATTATCATTATACTTCACTTAAACATAGTTTTATAAATAGGTTGTTATTAAACTTTATCAAACAACTCTACACCGCACTTTACTGACTACATGATAATCAGAATAATAATCTTATACAACATACACATTATACCATCATTAACAAACTAAGAATATAATGTGTACCTAAACTGTCATGCCAACAAAAATATAAATATGTTGAGTTATTCTTATGAAAACAATGTATTTATGACCTAACCTTTCTGGACGTAAATCTGTTAAATGTCTTCTGATATTGAACCTTTTGGTGTTATTGTTTGACCAATGGGTAAAACTGACCTGAGAGTTTCCAGTGTACAGTGTGGACTCTCCAGTCCAGCAGAGAGCAGCTTCACTCCTGAATCCTGCAGATCATTGGTACTCAGGTCCAGCTCTCTCAGACTAGAGGAGTTGGAGCTGAGAACTGAGGCCAGAGCTTCACAGCATCTCTCTGACAGATGACAGCCATTGAGCCTTCACACAAAATAAACACAACCTGTTAGGAACTGTAATTAAATTATAGGAGAATTATAACCAGCTTTTTTAAATACATGAAATAATAAATAATTTGAATAACCTGGATCTTAAAATATCAAGACAAAGATTTCACACAGATGTTAAATTATCAAAACAAAAAATATCATTATACTTCACTTAAACATAGTTTTATTAATAGGTTATTAAACTTTATTAAACAACTCTAAACCGCACTTTACTGTCTGACTACATGATAATCAGAATCTTATACAACATTCACATTATACCATCATTAACAAACTAAGAATATAACGTGTACCTAAACTGTCATGCCAACAAAAATATAAATATGTTGAGTTATTCTTATGAAAACAATGTATTTATGACCTAACCTTTCTGGATGTAAATCTGTTAAATGTCTTCTGATATTGAACCTTTTGGTGTTATTGTTTGACCATTGGGTAAAACTGACCTGAGAGTTTCCAGTGTACAGTGTGGACTCTCCAGTCCAGCAGAGAGCAGCTTCACTCCTGAATCCTGCAGATCATTGGTACTCAGGTCCAGCTCTCTCAGACTAGAGGAGTTGGAGCTGAGAACTGAGGCCAGAGCTTCACAGCATCTCTCTGACAGATGACAGCCATTGAGCCTTCACACAAAATAAACACAACCTGTTAGGAACTGTAATTAAATTATAGGAGAATTATAACCAGCTTTTTTAAATACATGAAATAATAAATAATATGAATAACCTGGATCTTAAAATATCAAGACAAAGATTTCACACAGATGTTAAATTATCAAAACAAAAAATATCATTATACTTCACTTAAACATAGTTTTATTAATAGGTTATTAAACTTTATTAAACAACTCTAAACCGCACTTTACTGTCTAACTACATGATAATCAGAATCTTATACAACATACACATTATACCATCATTAACAAACTAAGAATATAATGTGTACCTAAACTGTCATGCCAACAAAAATATAAATATGTTGAGTTATTCTTATGAAAACAATGTATTTATGACCTAACCTTTCTGGATGTAAATCTGTTAAATGTCTTCTGATATTGAACCTTTTGGTGTTATTGTTTGACCATTGGGTAAAACTGACCTGAGAGTTTCCAGTGTACAGTGTGGACTCCCCAGTCCAGCAGAGAGCAGCTTCACTCCTGAATCCTGCAGATCATTGGTACTCAGGTCCAGCTCTCTCAGACTAGAGGAGTTGGAGCTGAGAACTGAGGCCAGAGCTTCACAGCATCTCTCTGACAGATCACAGCCCTTCAGCCTTCACACAAAATAAAGAGAACAGGTTAGGAACTGTGATTAAACTAACATAAATCTTTAAGTTATTCAATAATGAAGGAATGTAATTAGTTTAACAAAAAATACTAAATAATTAGATGTATAAATGTTCATTATATATTCAATGTAAAATGTTAAATAGTTGTTTAGTTGAGATTGGAAATGTTTTTAAATGAAAACTACTTCTACGTTCTATTGTTCTGAATATTCTCTTATGTGCACTGTAATACATTAAACGTTAATAGGACACCTACAGAGATGTTTTGTATATTATTATATAACTTAACTTAACTTTATTCTGTTATGAGTAGAATAGTAAAACATGTTGTTGAACTTAGAGACCTTTTGCATATTATTTTAACCTTATATTTTAGTTTTATGTATATTGTGTTGTGTGTATTTTAATTCCTGTTACGAGTGAACCTACAGAGATGTTTTGGAGGCTTTGACCACTGGCAGCAGCCTCAGAAGACCCTCCTCTGAAGCAGAGTATTTCTTCAGATCAAACACGTCCAGCTCCTCTTCTGATGTCAGTAGGATGAAGGCCAGAGCTGACAGTTGAGCAGGGGAGAGAGTTTTTTTGGGGACACTTCCTGTTGTCAGGTACTGTTCGATCTCCTTCACTAGAGAACGGTCGTTCAGCTCATTCAGACAGTGGAACAGATTGATGCTTCTCTCTGGAGATAGATCTCCTTTTATCTTCTCCTTGATGTAAGACACTGTTCCTGTATTGGTCAGTGAGCTAGTTCCTGTTTGTCCCAGCAGACCTTGTAGGACAATCTGATTGGTCTCCAGAGAGAGGCCCAGGAGGAAGCGGAGGAACAAGTCCAGGTGTCCGTTCTCACTCTGTAAGGCCTTGTCCACAGCACTCTGGTAGAGGAGGAGTTCATCTTCCCCAGAGGTGGGTTGTTCTTCTGAGAGGAGATTGACCCCAGTGTCGATGAGGGACAGAACGACATAAAGGGCAGCCAGAAACTCCTGGATGCTCAGATGGACAAAGCAGAACACCCTGGCCTGGTACAGCCCACACTCCTCTTTAAAGATCTGGGTGAACACTCCTGAGTAAAGTGAGGCTGCTTTGATGTCGATGTCACACTCTGTCAGGTCTGCCTCGTAGAAGATCAGGTTTCCTTCCTCCAGCTGGTTAAAAGCCAGTTTTCCCAGACTAAAAATGATATTCCTGCTCTCTGAACTCCAGTCTGGATCTGTTTCAGCTCTCCCATGATACTTCCTGTCCCCCTGTATGGACAGGACCCTCAGGAAGTGGATGTACATCTGAGTCACGGTCTTGGGCGTCTCTTTTATCTGTTTTTCTTTGAAGATGTTCTCCAGAACTGTAGCAGTGATCCAACAGAAGACTGGGATGTGACACATGATGTGGAGGCTTCGTGATTTCTTGATGTGGGAGATGATTTCGTTCGCCAGCATCTCCTCTTTGAATCTTTTTCTGAAGTACTCCTCTTTCTGTGGGTCGGTGAACCCTCTCACCTCTGTTACCATGTCAACACACTCAGCAGGGATCTGATTGGCCGCCGCAGGGCGTGTGGTTATCCAGATGCGAGCGGAGGGAAGCAGAAAGCCCCTGATGAGGTTTGTCAGCAGCACGTCCACTGAGGTCGGCTTTGTGACATCGGTCCAGATCGGATTGTTCTGGAAGTTCAGAGGAGGTTGACACTCATCCAGACCATCCAAGATGAAGACAACGTTGAACCGGTCGTATCTGCAGATTCCTGCTTCTTTGGTCTCAATAAAGAGGTGATGAAGCAGTTCCACCAAGCTAAACTCTTGCCCTTTCAGTAAATTCAGCTCTCTGAAAGTGAGGAGAAATGTGAAGTGTATGTCACGGCTGGCTTTGCCCTCAGCCCAGTCCAGAGTGAACTTGCTTGTTAAGACGGTTTTACCAATGCCGGCCACTCCAGTTGTCACTATTGTCCTGATTTGTTGATCTTTTCCAGGTAAGGGTTTAAAGATGTCTTCACATTTGATTGGCGTTTCTTCCTTGGCCTGTTTCCTGGAAGCTGTTTCAATCAGTCTGACCTCATGTTCCTTGTTGACTTCTCCAATGCCTCTCTCTGTGATGAAGATCTCTGTGAAGAAGTCATTCAGATTGGTTTTCTCTCCTGCTTTAGGGAGTCCCTCAAACACATGCTGGAATTTCTTCTTCAAATGAGACTTGATTTTATGTTGGCACTCGACAGCAACAGATCCTAATTGAGAATGAACCGAAGACATCAGTTAGTGGATGATGACATCAGTGGAAGCATGTCAATATTTCCTGTAAAATGATCAACTTCATGATATTTATTGGCTTCATTACTTGTGGTTCAAGAAGCTGGTCGTGACAAGGACTGGATAATTTATTTATAATTTTGTTTTTTATTTCCACAGCAAAATGATTGGTCTAATTCTGTAAGAATGATAGTGCATTAAACTGTAATCAGAAAACGTGGTTACATGCTATAGACCAGGCATGTCCAAACGGCGGACCGCGGTCCGGGACCGGACCAAGTGACGGTCCTATCCGGACCCAGGACCAATTTAAAATAATGAGATTTTTTTGATTATGTTAATAAAGACATTTCTCCCTGAAATACAAATTGAACGGCAGAATAGTCCGTAGTACAGCATAAAAACAGCAAAAAGAGTCTTCACAGAGCGAAGATCATGCACTCACTGAACTCCCCCTCTCCCTCCGTCTGTAAAGTGCGTAATAGCGTCACTCAAAAAATAGCCAATCAAATCGTTTGTTTACCGGAAGAGAGATTTGGAATGAGAAAATGGCTTGCTCGAAAATTAGGAAAGTTGACCACGAAAACAGACATTTTAAACATGAATGGGATGACCAATACATGTTTATTCTCCCGCAAGGCAGTACTAAACGTTTGTTGTGTCTTTTATGTGTTTAAACCATGGCGCTGATAAAAAGCGGGAATATTAAGCGGCATTACGAATCCAAACACAGATCCTTCGAGGAAAAGTATCCCCAGAAGTCAGAAGTAAGAGCATGGAAAATATCTGAGCTGAGAGCTCAGTATGAGAGGTCTACACGAGTCTTCACACACTCATTTACAGGCCAGCAACGTGCAAATGAATGCTCACTTAAGATTGCATGGATTTTGGGGCAACATAAAAAAACTTTCAGTGACGCGACTGTTGTGAAGGAGTTCTGGAACGCCCTTGCCGAGACATTACTTGAAGGTAAACAAAGGGATGAATTGTGTGAAAAGCAAATCCCAATGTCAGCTGCAACGACAACCAGAAATCTGAAATGTTATCAGATGATTCACTGTCACAGCTTGATGCGGATGTTCAGAGTGCCCCATCCTTAGCCATTGATGAGTCTTCAGATGTAATGGTTAATGCCCATCTTTTGGTTTATGTGCGATTTTTTCATCAAGAAAATAAAGAGATCTGTGAGGACCTGTTGGGTCTAACACCACTTGAGACACACACAAGACGAGAAGATATTTATGAGGCTATTAAGGAGATGCTGTCAAAGAGGGGGATTGATCTAACAAAGGTTGTCTCAGTCACTACAGATGGGGTACCTGTTTTGCTTAATTGAAATGTAGGCCTAGTGTACCTGTTTTGCTTACTTGAAATGTAGGCCTAATGCACTGTGTTTATTTGAAGTGTAGGCCTAGTGTTCCTGTTCTGCTTACTTACATGCTTACATGTAGGCCTTACTTACCTGCTTACATGTAGGCCTTATGCACTTTTTATGTTTACTTGAAATGATAAAATGCGTTACTTTGTCTTACTTGTTTTTCATGGTTAAAAGTCAGCTATTTGGAAATTGAAAATAAATACATCTGAAATTAAAAGGAAATATGCCGTGTTGATTGTATTTGACAAAAGTAGCCTATTAGGACGTGGTAGGTTAGAGGTTCGGACCTTTCTTGGAAGGAATTTTTAGTAACTGGACCTTGTTCAATTTTAATTGAAGACCCCTGATATAGACCCTATAGTATCTGTGGTATAAAGGCTGGGACGAATTCCAAATTATAAATATGTACACTTTATGTTAAGTATGGACCGTTGCCATTCCCATTGAAACAATGGTGCGGTGATTATTATTTTTTTTTTACGGTTTTCGTTTACTGATTTTTCCTAAACGGTTATGATTTACTAAACGGTTACACATGTACACGTGTACCTGTGCACACCCCTACATAGGAATGTGAAAAATATTACAGTATGTCATTTAGTCTGAACAGAACAAATAAGAGTCTCATTCTGCTCTTTGAAATAATTATTCATTCTGTCTTCAGGATAATAGTCTCTTCTGCATTTAAAAAAGAGCCTCTTACCGCCCCACAGTGTGTCGGCCAGTTCCTCCTGGTTCATCTCCATCAGGCAGAGCTTTGTGATGTCCACCACTCCCTCTATGGCGCGCCTCCTCTGCTCCTCCTTCTTACCATCCACCTCCTCCTCCTCCCTCTGACTCTCTGAGCATTGTGGGTAATCTGGGAAGAGACCCCTCCAGAGCTTCTTCAGCTCCTTGTCTAGGAAAGCGTGTGCGTTCTCCTCAGCCCTCTGGAACAGAACAAACATCAAGGAGAACTTTACTCTGAACTCACTGAGGACATCAGAAGCATCTGTCCTGGATTCACGTCCGCTGGTCTAAAGAGGGAAGCCTGGAGACTATAAGCTCCACAAGAGATGCTTTCTGATGTTCATGTAGAGCTGAAGTCAAATGTCTTGGTGGACATTTACACACCTTGATCAGCTCTGATTGATGCTTCTGTACAGACCTGGTAACATTTGAACTCTTCAGGTGTGACCTGTGGGGAACACACACACACATACACACACACACACACACAATTGTTTTTTCCTGATCTGTAAACATCAATATCAGTAGAGTCTGATAACAACCAAATTGTCCCTTTTATAGTCTGTTTGGAACTCCTACCTCCCCTCTCCGGAGGGGCGTCCATCTTTAAAGAGAGGAGGTCTATCCATAGACCGGTCACTCTTCATGGAGACACAGCTGGGTCCAGGGGAGTCTGCTCTCTGCTGCCTCCTTCTGAAAAACAAACACCATCTGGAGGTTAGGATTTGTGGATATCGTTTCATTTGATCATTTACTTGGTCCTCTGTACTTGGTCCCCTACTTTTCATCATCTACATCCTCCCACTCGGTCAAATCCTCCGCCAACATGGCCTCCATTTTCTCTGTTACGCTGATGACACTCAGATCTACCTCTCCACCAACACCATCTCTGCAGCCACCCATTGCACCCTCACCACCTGCCTCACTGATGCCAAAACTTGGATGAAACACAACTTCCTCAAACTAAATTGAAATAAATCAGAAATCCTCATCATTGGCCCAAACTCCCTCACCCGCCCCACCCAGGACTTCTTACTTAATATTGATGGTTCCATTGTCACCCCCTCCACTCACATCCACAACTTAGGTATCATCCTTGACCCCACCCTCTCATTCCTCCCCCATGTCAACCAGATTACCAAAACAGCCTTCTTCCACCTCAGGAACATCACTCGTCTCCGTCCCTCCCTATCACTCTCAGCCGCCGAAGCTCTGGTCCACGCATTAATTTCATCCCGCCTTGATTACTGTAACTCCATCCTATACGGCTCATCAAAACACTTACTTAATAAACTGCAATATGTTCAAAACTCTGCAGCCCGTATGCTCACATCCACCCGCCGCTCAGACCACAGCCCTGTCCTCCAAGACCTCCGCTGGCTTCCCGTCAAATACTGGATTGATTCCAAAATACTACTCATCACCTTCAAAGCCCTCAACAACCTGGCGCCCCCCTACCTCTCTGACCTCCTCCACCGCCATACCCCTACCCGTTGTCTCAGGTCCGCCGATGCCAACCCCATCAGGACCAGCCTCCGGTCCTGGGGAGACAGAGCCTTTGCTGCAGCCGCCCCGCCCTCTGGAATGCACTCCCCAACGACATCCGCAATGCCAACACTCTTTCATCTTTCAAAACTGCCCTTAAAACACACCTTTTCACCCTTGCTTTTTACCTTTAAACTTTTGTTTGGTGTACGTTTGTTTAGCTTCTGTTTTGTTTCTTGTGATTTAGCTCATGAAGCAATTGTGAAGCATCTTTGAGCACTGGGAAAAGCACTATATAAATTTGATCTATTATTATTGTTATTATTTATTGCAGGGCTACAAAACTATTTTCTCATGACTTTTAATTTTAATATTCTTTCTCAGCTTTTTGAAATGGAAATTTAGGGGGGGGGGGGGGGGCAGAAAGTCATTATGTAAGCACTTACATGCTGACATAAAAACACACTAAGTACCCTTCATACTGTCCATAGAGTGTTTATTCACAATGCGTTTAGCTAACATAGAAAATAGAGCAGTCAGTTTCTACATTTCTACCCAGACCTGTGTTATTCTTCACAGATAATTTGTTTCAACAAATCACTTCACGTCCAAAGATAAGTTCAAACTGATTCAATAAATGGGGCCGTTTGAAAGCCATTGAACCTTTAAACATTAAACCTGTAAAGTCTGCTACAAGTCGTCTTAACATTAATTTCATTCATACGATTGCTGGGTCCAGGGGAGTCTGCCCTCTGCTGCTGCTCTGGGCTTCAACACACACACACTTTTTGTTTTAGAAAAAGTTGTATTAGTTTTGAGCCACTCCAGTCTGTTTGAAACTCCTACCTCTCCTCTCCGGAGGGGCGTCCGTCTTTAAGGTCAGGAGGTCTAACCATAGACCGGTCACTCTTCATGGAGACACAGCTGGGTCCAGGGGAGTCTGCTCTCTGCTGCTGGACTCTTCTAGAAAAACAAGAACCAGGAACCACACCATGTCAACCACATCACTATAACAGCCTTATCCCTCCTCTCATTCACCATGTCAAGCACATCACTAAAACAGCCTTATCCCTCCTCTCATTCACCATGTCAAGCACATCACTAAAACAGCCTTATCCCTCCTCTCATTCACCATGTCAAGCACATCACTAAAACAGCCTTATCCCTCCTCTCATTCACCATGTCAACCACATCACTAAAACAGCCTTATCCCTCCTCTCATTCACCATGTCAACCACATCACTTAAACAGCCTTATTCCTCCTCTCATTCACCATGTCAACCACATCACTGAAACAGCCCTTTTCCACCTAAAAATAATCTCAACCAATCTCAATCTCTGCCTCAACCAGTCACTCTTTAAGTCCTCACCTCTTCTCAATAGATCGATTTCCATCTTTAAATGTCCAAGGTTGTTCCATAGAGTGGTCACTGTTCATGGAGACACAGCTGGCTCTATGGAAGAAATTAGTGATTATATTCTATGGTAAACCATGATTATCATTAGGCCTATATATCTAATGGTAGAAAACATCTAAAGCGCCTCTGGATTCTTCTCTTTGACTTGGCACGGTCTGGGGACCATGCCAAGTCAAAGAGTCTGGGGTCAGAGCGTAAGTTAGAAGGCACCACGACGCCAGAGGCTATGGGGTCAATGCGTGCTGACCTCATAGATTAGTGTTGCCGACCACTCGCTTAAAGGAATTTATGACTGATCGGCCATGGGTGGCCGTGGGCGGACACCTCAAACAAGAAACAGCTTTGTAGGTGAGGCTAAAAAAGAGGCCGGGATCTGTTAACCGGCAGTGCTTTGCAAACTACTTGGCTTTGTTGTTGCCTTTTTAACGATAAAGTATTTTTGTCATACTTGCTCCGGACCCCTCGATTTCTTTTGCTCTCTTAGTTAGTTGAAGTGATAGAACTCGGTTATTTTCTACCACATATTTTGCGTCACAAACAGGATTCAAGAACAAAGAAACACCAGCTCCGGGCCGAAGGACGGGGCGCTGGCGGATCACACAACCAGAGCTCATAACAACAGGTAAGCTGGCTTGCCAATATTCAAAAAAAGTTGTTTGATCTGTCCTTGCCCCGTCTGAAGGCTGAGCGGCAGGTAAAGTGTCTCTTCAATTTAACGAACCAAAGTTATAGATAAAGAGAGCGAGAAATAGGGGAGCTCCAGGAGAGATTGACGTGCGCGCGCACATAACCATAAATGCTCTGTGGTTTGGACTGACTAACACGCTTTGTGGTTCTAAATTGATACGAGTTGTTGTTATTGGTATAAAAATAAGTAGGCCTACTGTACGTCCTGTGGCTGTCTTCTAGAGGAACGAATTAGTGGGAAAGTTCCAATAGGACAGTGCAAGCAGCCCCGCAGGTTTATGAGGACAGACCTGTTGGATTTCTGACAATATCCCAGCTGGAGTTGGGTTGTCAATAAGAATTCATTACTGTGGATGAATTCTTTTTTTATTTGAGAAGAGCTTCCTTGGGATGCCGACTAGTGAATTTTCAATTCTTATTTTGGACCAGTTGAGCTGCAGTTCCTGCACCAATGATGGTGAATTTCTAATCCCGATCTTGGCATTTTGAGAAAACAGGCTTCTCGCATTTTTGAATAGATAAGTCTCTTGGTTGGGGCACTGCTTGAGGTGATTTCTTAATCCTGATCTTGGTATTTTGAGAAGTTTCTTGTTTGTTCTTGATCTGGTCGAGTAGTTATGTGTTCAACCATTATTTTGAAAGAATAAGCTTGTTGTTTAAAGTGCCGTTTGAATGAGTTTAATGTGCTAATCATGGGCCAATTGAGCTGCAGAACTTGGATCTGGAGAGAGGGCAAATTTGTAATTCTGATCTTGGCGCTGTGAGACAATAGGTTTCTATATCCGACCGTTCATGTTTTAAGCAAAAGGCCAGCTTCAACGCTCGGTCAACCTTTTATTTATATGGAGGTTGATAGATTTTTTTTTTTTTTTATAATTTCTGATAGATTCTCAACTTGGTTCAAAACAGTTAATTCTTTCCAAAATCCAGTCACTCTTCTTGGAGACACAGCTGGGTCCAGGGGAGTCTGCCTTCTGCTGCTGCTCTGGGCTTCAACACACACACAGCTTTTACTCAGACTAATGATGGAGTCAAGATGTATCACTGCTGAGCTCTGAGGTGGAAAACAGTCACAGAGAGAGAGAGATCCTCTCCTTACCTCTTAGCTTTGCTCTGGCGGCCATGTTCCCCAGACAGAGCGGTCTTAGAGGTAGGACCCCCCTCCTCTCTCTCCTCATCCATAGTAGACTGGAGACCTGGACACAAACACAACTCCATATTGTTTCTACAGCCACTCAGTGTTTATTCTCTGCTTTTATATGAGCTGCGTATTTCCGGTCACAGGGGGCCGTTGTCTCTGTTAACTTTGGACGAGAGGCAGGATGGTCTTTCCTAGACGCAGATTCATAGACCCTCTCATTCTCAAGGAGGGGAAAGATGTGGAGATGCTGCCCAGACGTTTCTAATATATTCCAACTTTTCATCCATTCACCCAGAAGGTCTCAAAGTGACCTTCTATGGACTTCCTCATGTGGTATGACATCACAACCAGATCTGTGATGCAGGCCCACAGAGAACAAGACCCATGGCCTTTACGAATTGTCAAATATCCTAACCTTTATGCTTCCTTTCCTTAACCTTTGTGGAAAACGTCATCGGGTCAAGGAGAGATGAAAAGGTGCTTTCTTTCGAACATAGGGAAAGGCAGCACTGTTTAAAATGAATTTGACTCCACTTTTCCTAACCGACGTCATTGCGCGACGGGGGGTATTGCTGACCTCAAGCGTCTCTAGTGTGAAACTACAATTTTCCAAAGATTGACTAAAACAAGCGCTCTTTGATCCATGGGTTCTGGTTGTGTTGATTTCAATCAGGTTATCGCCAACAGTGAGAATCACTTAGGTCGGACTTGGCCAACGGGAATAGGCCACTTTAATTCCAATTCACATGTGAAAAAAAAGAGGGTAAGCTTACGTTGATGTTGACATTAACTGCCCCCAGTAGTCTTTCTTAAATGTGAAGTTGGCATTTTCTTTTCTTATGGTGTATTTTATGTGCTCACTAACCAGCAATAACTGAATTCATTTATATTCAAATAATTATGTTTCTGGAATTAGTATCTCATCGTCTCTCATGCGTCTTCGCAGAGTCGGTAAACTTCGTCGGTGGCATATTGCTTTAAATATTGCCACCGTAAAGCATTATGGGATACCACTATCTCCTTTCCTTTCGCAAAGGTTGCTCAGGAGTAACCTATGCTAAAGGAGGGTTAAAGGAAGCAGCGAGGCTCCTTTCCTAAGCATTTTTAGAATTTGAACCACCTTTCCTCCAAGCACTTCCATCTCCATAGGAAAAGAAATTTCCTTTGCAAAAAAGAGAATTCATAGAGGCCCCCAGTACAAGATGACGTTTAAGTACCTTCACTAACCAAGATTGCCGTCTTCCTGTCTAAATAATGAAATCATAATACCGCACTACAAATAAAACAACTCTGACAGCCCTCTGACACCTCCTGATTGAGTGATCAGTGTAATGACTAACACCCACGAGGGCTGAGCTCCTCAGCTATATTAACTGTAGGAGTCAGCCACTTGCTCTCTCCTTTGACGTATGGTTTGTTTAGGTTTTTGGGTTAGCTTTGCAGATACATCACATTCTCCACTCATCCACACACAGCACTCATTACTGATTTACATGCATCAATTTAACATACTTTACTTTAAAGTGGTTAAATAAACTATGATTGTTAAACTAAAAGCCATGTGTGGTCTCCTCCATGTCATTCCTTTGAGCCGGGCTGTGACACTATCATAAGTACCTTTAAAGTCACCCAAGGACACAAGAAGACACAAGAAGAAAGGTCATTATTAACGTCAACCTGACGCTTGACTCCAGGCTGGAAGGTTCTGGGTTCAATCCCCAATGCCCACAGTCTAACACGTAGCATCCTGTAGAGCAGGAATCTTCAAAATGATCAACCTACTGATAAGATTCAAAATTATTCATATTTATGATCTATCCCGGATTAGAGTGGACTAAAGTATCTTAGTCTTCTTCCTACAGTGAGCAGAGTTGCGGGCAGCTGAGAGGAAATGGAAGAGATCAGACTGTCCTAATGATCTATCTCACTATCTCTTTCCTCTCTCTGATTTCACCTCCACTGTGTCAACAGTCAAATCTGCCTTCTACCGGACCAAAATGAACTCCTCCGCCTCAAACCCCAGGAAACTGTTTTCCTTGTTCTCTTCCCTCCTCAACCCTCCCTCCCCTCCTCCTCCTTCCTGCCTCACTGCTGATGACTTTGTTACCTACTTTACCCAGAAAGTAAAGGACATTAGCTCCTCTTTTATCACTGCCACCATCCTCCCTCCCCCCACCCCCACCTCTGCCTTTACCCAATTCATCCCTCTCACCTCAGACGAGGTCAACAGAATTATAACATCTAACCATGCCACCACCTGCCCCCTGGACACTATCCCTTCCTCCCTCCTCCAGGCTGTGTCAAACGACATCCTGCCATTTCTCACAGCACTTATTAACTCCTCCCTCACTTCTGGCATTGTTCCAACGTCTTTCAAGACTGCCAGAATAAAGCCTCTCCTCAAAAAAACAACCCTTGATACCACTGACATCCAGAATTACAGACCCGTATCTCTTCTTTCATTCCTCTCTAAAACATTGGAACGTGCCGTCGCTAACCAACTGTCCTCCTATCTCTCATCTAACAACCTACTTGACCCTCACCAGTCAGGTTTCAAAAAAGCACACTCCACTGAGACGGCTCTCCTCACGGTGACTGAGTCCCTCCGTGCGGCCAGAGCCTCGTCCCTCTCATCGGTTCTCATTCTCCTTGACCTGTCTGCAGCATTTGACACTGTGAACCACCAGATCCTCCTCGCCACTCTCGCCGAACTTGGCATAGCTGAATCTGCCCTTTCCTGGTTCACATCCTACCTGATGAATCGCACTTATCAAGTAACATGGAATGGCTCCTTGTCCAAACCTTGCACGCTTGATACAGGTGTCCCTCAAGGTTCTGTACTTGGGCCTCTTCTGTTCTCCCTCTACACCAGATCTCTGGGCTCTGTAATTACATCCCACGGCTTTTCCTATCACTGCTATGCTGACGACACGCTATTTCTCTCTTTTCCCTCATCTGACAAAGCCCTGATTGCAACACGCATATCTGAATGTCTGGCAGAAGTCAGCACCTGGACAACTGCCCATCACCTGAGGCTTAACCTCAACAAGACTGAACTCCTAATACCAGGGAAAGACTGCCCACACATGGACTTACTGGTCACTGTTGAGAACATCACTGTTTCTCCTTCTCCAACTGCCACAATCAGTGGACAATCAGTTATGCTGCACCGCAAACATCACTGCGGTGGCCCGATCCTACAGATTTGCACTTTACAACATCCGCAGGATCCGGCCCTTCCTCACAAGGGAAGCAGCTCAGCTTCTAGTCCAATCACTGGTCATCTCCCGCCTCGACTACTGCAACTCGCTCCTGGCTGGACTCCCTGCCTCTGCGATTAAACCCTTACAGCGCATCCAGAATGCGGCAGCGCGCCTCGTGTTCAACCTACCAAAGTTCTCACATGTAACCCCCCTCTTACGAGACCTCCACTGGCTCCCTGTAATAGCTTGCATCAGATTCAAGATGATGGTACTGGCATACAAGGCAGTCGATGGAACTGCCCCTGCCTGCCTCCAAGCATTAGTAAAGCCACACACCCCAGCTCGATCCCTCCGCTCAACTACCTCAGCTGGACGTCTGGTACCGCCATCGCTAAGAGCAAGCAAAGGTCGATCAGCGAAGTCACAACTTTTCTCTGTTTCGGGACCTCAGTGGTGGAACGAGTTCCCTACCGATGTCAGGATCGCAGAGTCGCTCACCAGCTTCCGCAAAAGACTCAAAACTCACCTGTTCAGAGTTCATCTCGACTCTGCATAGAAACCAATGCACAGCCACCATTGAATGTTGTACGTCCTGGCACTTGCACATTGCACTTATTCAAGGTACTTAATTGTGTAGCATCTACAGTAGCTGCTATCGTTGCTTTACACGGGGAATGGGTTAGCCTAGCGATTGTAATACTTGCACTTGGTTCTATGAACATCTTTACTGTACCGACAGTGATATATTGTTTCACTTCTTATGACAAATGTACTTATTGTAACAAATGCACTTATTGTAAGTCGCTTTGGATAAAAGCGTCTGCTAAATGCCCTAAATGTAAATGTAAAGTGAGCTACACCAAACTTTCCGACTCATAACAAGGAAATGGTGAACCAACCAGTTGGACCAGTTCCCCTCCCAGTTCATACACCTCCCAGACTAACCTCTAATAGGCGGCTGAACCATGACCTCATTCAGTGATGAATAATAATCAGCTTATTAAAATATGAAGCATGGACAGAGAGCTCTGAGCTCTGTCCATGCTTCAGAACAAATCCTAAATCAGAGGAGTCATTATAACTTCAACCTGACGCTTGACTCCAGGCTAGAAGGTTCTGGGTTAGATCCCCAAAGCCCACAGTCTAACATGTAGCATTCTACAGAGCAGGAATCTTTAAGTTATTCAATAGCAATTTTGACGAATAGCAATTCATCCATACATCTACTAACGTTTTTAACCATGCGGTTGTACAGGAAACTAACCATCACCCTATTGATAAGATTCAAAGGTATTCATATTTTTGATCTATCATGGATCAGAGTGGACTACAGTACCGTAGTCGTCTTTCTGCTCTGATGAAGTGAGCCACACCAAATTGTCCGACTCATAACAAGGAAATGATGAACCAGATCAAGTTCCGCGTGCGGTTATCATACCAACTGCTCCCTGTGCTGGTTAAACTGCTCTGAAGTCAGGACCATGTATGGACTTCCTTATGTGGTATGACATCACAACTAGATCTGTGATGCAGGCCCACAGAGAACAAGACCCGGTACAAGATGACGTTTCACTGACCAAGATGGCCGTCTTCCTGACTATCACCCATCACAATTATGCTGCTCCTTAATGACCTGTCTCTGTACTGTCTAACCCCTACCTGCTCCTTAATGACCTGTCTCTATACTGTCTAACCCCTACCTGCTCCTTAATGACCTGTCTCTGTACTGTCTAACCCCTACCTGCTCCTAAATGACCTGTCTCTGTACTGTCTAACCCCTACCTGCTCCTTAATGACCTGTCTCTGTACTGTCTAACCCCTACCTGCTCCTTAATGACCTGTCTCTGTACTGTCTAACCCCTACCTGCTCCTTAATGACAAATTTACATTTGGCAAATAGCAATGCAACCATATATTTACTAATGTTTTAAACCATGTTTTTTTCCAGAAAACTAACCCTCAACATATTGATAAGATTCAAAGTTATACTAAGATTCAAAGTTATACTGATAAATCACGGATCAGAGCAGAAAAAAGTACCTTAGTCTTCTCCCTGCTGTAATGAAGTGAGCCACACCAAACTGTCAGACTCCGTAACAAGGAAATTATTGGCCAGTTGGACCAACCAGTTGGACCAGTTCCCCTCCCAGTTAACCCTCAGACTAACCTCCTGTTGGCTACTGTTCCATGACATCACTGTACATGTGTCAGGTGTCCTGCTCGAGGCGGGACTACACAGCATCTCTAACCCTTGTCCCACCTCCAACATGTTGAGAGGATGTCCTGCATTCTGATTGGCTCTGGTTTTAAAAAGCCAAACCACTGCAGGACAGACGCCTTTCTAAAATCTCGACTGAAGCCGAAAGCGACGGGGAAGGCTGCCAGCACAGGGGTGTGTCTGATGTCAATCAAACTGCGCACACATGAGGGTTGAGTGAAGATGAACCTGTCACCGTTCGCTCCGCCCAGCACAGAACATCCAGTCACCACAAAGTCTCACGCTACGCAGATTCAGGAGGAAAAAAACAAAAAGATATGCACTCACAGCAAAGACGGTGAAACACCTTAGAACTGGGTAAAGCCGGGGCAAGGTTGTTCTTAGAGAGTTACTTGAATTCAACGTCCAACGCTGAATAGGATGTGAAGCAAAATGAGAGAATGTCTCTCGCATTGGTAACGAGTCCCTCATTGTCCCACACTAACACACTCTTTGTCACACATGGGGTTTGAGGGATCTACCCAGTGATTAAGACTTTGTTCAAATATAAAGAGAGCTATGATGTCTTGAAGCTCAGACAGAAAGACACAGTGAGAGGTTTTAAGAATGCTACAATTCAAACATGTATGTAACATTTAATAATGCTTTTAACCATCTGTGTTTACTGAAAAATAGTACTCTTCCTATTCATATATAAGTTATGCATATTGATGATGAATCACGGATCAGAGTGGAGTACAGTACCTTAGTCTTCTTCCTGCTGTAATAAAGTGAGCCACAACAAACCGTCTGACACATTATAACGAAATGATGTTGTGAACCAACCAGTTTGACCAGTTCCCCTCACAGTTCACACTCCTCTCAGACTAGCCTCCTATTGGCTGCTGTTCCTTGACTTCACTCAGTGATGAAGAACAATAACTTTGTTAGATATGAACGCTAGGCAGAGAGCTCTGATGTCTACAAGCTCAGGCAGAGGAAAACAAAGAGACACTTGACAGGTCAAACAGCACGTAGATAGACTAAGTCACTGATGCAGCTCCTTCTTTACAGCCGAACCCACAGGAACATAAATATTGTGTTATAAATAAAGAGACTCATAAACATTGTAAATGTGCGTCCTCTATTCTGTTTCTGCTGATCTCCTCCAAGTAGAATCCTCCTCCATCCTCTAAAGACAGTTTAGCCTCTTGTTTATAGGAAGACTTGATTTGCTTTGTGAACGTATAGATCAGTCGAATTTATACAATGGATGATTTCACTTTTCAGAAGAGCAGAGTACTGAGTACGGTGTCCTCAGAATACTCAGAGTAAGGGTACGCATGCACGCACGCACGCACACACACACACACACACACACACACACACACACACACACACACACACACACACACACACACACAATTAAAGTGATATAGAAAACGTTTTTTTAGTTTTTATAAAAACAAACAGTAGTCCCAATTTAACAATGAATATATATAATATTAAGACGCTACAAAACAGTAAATACAGGATATCATATCAACAGTTAATTTGGAAGGTAAACCTAATTCTTAGTTGTAATTTTGTTTTGCACGCAAGAGCATATTTACCATCTGAGTCATCTTGTTGGGTAGGATTCTTCTCCTGTTTCTTGCTTCCTCGTCTTGCTGCACACGTTACAGGCAGCTATTCAGAAAGGTGCCAAACGAACCACACACACACACACACACACACACACACACACACACACACACACACACACACACACACACACACACACACACACATTCAGCTTTTACTGCCTGGTCGTATTTTGAGCAATAATTGTTTATTTTTTCTTATTGCTTTAGGTTCTGATGAATCCAATTACATTTTTTACTGTTTATTATTGATCAGGACTTGAGTCCTCATGTGGGACTGTGTTGACCTCCTTGTCGTCATCTTGTTATTATTCATGTGTCCTGCCATGTTATTCATGTCTCCTGGCCTCCTAGCATCCCTGGGAGGAGAGAGACTTCCTGTGTGTTACCACACACACACACACACACACACACACACACACAAACACACACATGTAATGTCCATTTATTTAAACAGGGAGAATGTACAAAGAAACAATAACCTTGATTAGAGCAAGGAGAGATGCATTGCACCAGGTTTTAGCAAATTGCTTTTTTCCCCCTGTAGTCCCAGGTAAGAAGAATAAATACTACAAAACTAAACAAGACACAATAACAACACACACACACAGCTTTTACTCAGACTAATGATGTAGTCATGATGTATCACTGCTGAGCTCTGAGATGGACATCAGTCACAGACAGAGATCCTCTTCTTATCTCTTAGCTTTGCTCCGGGGGCCATGTTCCCCAGACAGAGTGGTCTTAGAGGTAGGACCCCTCTCCTCTCTCTCCTCATCCATAGTAGACTGGAGAGACCTGGACACAAACAGAACTCATCTATCACTTCATTTGCCTTCTGAACTTTAGCTGTTTATTGAGAGAGATCATTGTGACTGCGTCACACTAAAGCATTATGGACGTCATAGACCGTCAATATGAACCCCACAACATAACCACACTGCCCTCACTACAGTACAGATGTGTACAGCAGATGAGAACTGAGAGATGAGAATTAAACACCTTGGAGACTGTAACTGTGCTTAAACTACAACACGAAAAAGATATACAAAAGACTTAAAAAATGCATTGTGGTAAAATTAAAAAAAGTAAAGAACGTTTGAGTTATTTCTCTACTGGAACAAAGTGTGAATTCTGTCACTTTACTGAACCACAGATCCCATATAAATCAACTGGTGAAGCTCAACACATCGATAGGGTATCCTCTTATGACCAACGAGTCTTTCTCTCCCTCTATCGCCCCAGCTGTGGTTTAAGCCATAGGAATCAAGGTTAGACCCACAGGAACCCCCCTGAGAAAGTGGTACAGTCCAGCAACAGTCTGGACTGTCGCTAGTCGCTATGAACACATATCACATAAATATTGAACGCCAGGCCTCGACATTAATGGTTGCCCGCGTGCCCGGGGCAACTATAAGTAATATTTGGGCAAGTTGAGATTGATTTCTGATTGCCTGAACGGGCAAGTGGATTTTGGGTGGATGTTAATATGAAGGCTATTTATTCAAGTGTTTTTAGAAACTGCAGAACAACCTTTTGTTCCGCAAAATCACACAAAATAGAAGTATTTGCAATTGATCAGCGCGCTGTCTTCTCTTCTCTTCTCTTGGACAGCGAGTTAACAGACTCGCTGTCCTGAATATAGCCCCGCCTCCTGTCACTCACTCGCAGTGCGGTCTCTGGCAGAGATCTGAAGGTGTTAGCTAAAGGTTAGCCAACACAGCTAGCATCTCAAGTGCAGCGTCTCCGCGAACGGTTTAGGTAGAAGGGAAATGGAGTAGTGATGGAGGAGTGCGGTTTGGAAGTACTTTGGATTGAGGCAAATTACCAAGGAAAGTCATATGCAAGAACACGGTTTTGGACCCGCACAAACTATATATTATATGAAAGCTGAGCCTCCACTTATTCCAACAGTCCAAACCATTTCATTCTGTGACTAAAACTCGCAAATAAGGACTTAAGAAGAAACGCCCCCTTTTCTTAACAACCAAAAATGTTTTACTTTTGTGATTTTTGTCCACAAAGTTGATTCTGATCACATAAAACCACCATAAACAGATAATCCAGTGTCTGTGCCAAATTTTGCAACCAAACATGGTGTTTACAATCAATGACAGAGAAGGTTTGTTAAGAAAAAGGTAAATTGCCTTCAATCAGAAAACATGTTCTTCAGCGCAATCTAGTGGCCATATGTGTATTTGCGAGTGTTTGGCTTGGTGCATTCGATTATATTTGCCCTGAACTTTGAATAGAGGTGTCAAGTATCAAAATTGTAAGATATCTACCTTTATTTGTGTCTCATAGTAAGACAGCGCTCCCAACTGATAACGACCAATTGACAATTATTTCAGGTGGAAATGTTATCTTCCACTTATGCCGTGTTCCATGGCTTTATTCACTTTAACCAAGTATCATCCCCATTGAATATTTCACTTGCACAACAATCTTTCTTTTGGCACAAAGATGACATTATCGTCCTTGCAGTTGTGGAGATATACTCTATTTACTTTGAGTACGTTCTTTCCTGAAAAAAACTTTTCCCCTGATATCGAAGAATATCGATATTTTTCCAGGTATAGTATCGAAGTTAGAAAATCCAGTATCGTGACTGACAACACTACTAGAAACGCGATTGTGATTATTCAGTTAGAGCTACAAGAAACGTGAAATTAAAAAAGACATCTTTGCTACAACCTCTGACATTTAGTTATGTACATTTGCATAAAATCATGCAGGTCTACATATAACTGGGCTATAGCTTTAATAGGCTGCAACGGTGGACGGAAATCACTTCATGGCACGATGTGACCGTTCGATAAATAAGTTAACAAAGAGAAGTTTGTTATTTTTTAAACCAACATGTGTGGAAGCAAACATTCAGCTTCAGTCTGAGCTAGGATGAGTTTTCTGAGCCCCCCAAAACCAGGCCGGGTGCCTGGCAAAAAGAGGCCCGTTCACGATTCTCATTATAATTTGGGCAAGAGAACATCACATTCGGGCAAGTTGAACATGACCTGTACTTGCCCGATGGGCAAGCGCTTTTAAAACCTAAGTGTCAACCCCTGAACACAGTGTTCAATTCATCACACGGGTCAAAAAATCAGTGAAACATGAACTAACGTTGTATTCTCTACAGTAAACTCATTATTATATACCAGCAACCTAAAGACGATAAAAACGGTAGTAAACTGTCTATTATGTTTTCTTACCTTATCTACTCATCTAATAAAATGCGTCCTATGCGGTATAAAGTTATAAATGTAAGGGAAGAAACGGAAGTTAAAGCGTTTAGAGCTGAAGAACAGAACTTCCGGATGAGGAAGTAACCGAGCTGAAGCGGTTTGACTCACAGAGAGGAGGGGCCGGCCCTCTCAGCGCGGGTCACGTGTTTTCTGGGAAACCGAACGCTACCCGGGTACGGAGAGAGAGGAGGGTAACATCCCCCTTATAAGGTAGTGGCGTCATCACGTGGCTCCAGGACATATTTGGCGCAACAGTGCCTCCTCCTGAACAAATACGGTTACATGCATTCATACACTTATCCACTCTCAACACACCCACACCCACACACACACACACTGAAACTTGAGCGTTTAGCTGAACCCAAGTGCACAGACTGGCGAAGAGCGTGGAACAGTGTCAATCGTTTATTCGGATTCAGGATCGGCAGGCAGAATAGTCAGACAGGCGGGGATCAGGAGCAGGCAGGATAGTCGGACAGGCAGGGATCAGGAGCAGGCAGGATAGTCAGACAGGCGGGGGTCAGGAGCAGGCAGGATAGTCAGACAGGCGAGGATCAGAGGGCAGGCAGGATAGGTGGTAGGTCACGATTCGAATCGCGGGAAAGCACTGTGAAACACAAGAGACAATCTGGCCGGGAATGTTTGGGAGGAAAGGACTGATATAGGGGAAACACAGGTGAAGGTGGTTGGGTTAATTGGGAGTGATCAGGGTGGCAGGCAGGTGAATGGGAAAACCAGGGGCGGATCAAGACACACGCACACAGCTCACTGAGCCAACTGTAAAGTCTGCCTTATAGAATATGTGTAATATATAGGCCGATATATAATATAATAATACCAGTAGTTAATCACATATCCCTGTGTGGAGGTTTTGGGAGCGTGCTTACATCCGGTTTGGGGAGTGGGCGAGAGGGTGGGGGGTATGGCCCACTGGGACAGAGGAGTGTGTGTGTGTGTGCGTGTGCGTGTGTGTGCGTGTGTGTGTGTGCATGTGTGTGTGCGTGTGTGTGCGTGCTTGTGTGCGTGCGTGTGTGTGCGTGTGTGTGTGGGTGTGTGTGTGGGTGTTTGTATGTGTGTGTGTGTGCGTGCGTGTGTGTGTGCGTGTGTGTGTGGGTGTGTGTGGGTGTTTGTATGTGTGTGTGTGTGTGTGTGTGTGTGTGTGTGTGTGTGTGTGTGTGTGCGTGCGTGCGTGCGTGCGTGTGTGGGTGTTTGTAGGTGTGTGTGTGTGTGTGAGTGAATGTGTATTGTAATCAAGTTTTATCTAATATATTATTCTATGAATCCTCTTAATACAGCTATTTCATGACGAGAGCATTATTTTGATATGAAAAACACCATAATTAACCGTGTAGTGACACATATATGGGTTATATCCTTATGTGGTAAAGGTGGTTTCACAAACGGTCCAGAGGGAAACGTGTTTATAAAAAGCCACACATTTTAAAAAGACGGATCTCACATATGACTAACTATTATAATACTATGTTACTATTCTATTAATTAAGACAGCTTTTATCAGTCGTTACTTTTTTTAGGGGTATTTACATTTTCATTTTCAACGGTAAATGGCAATGACCCCGCGGTGGAGGGGTGGGTGTGAATCCTCTACCCGTGCCGCAGATAAGGGATGCCCTGTGTCTATTGGCTAGGGCCCGATGACTCAGGTGGGTGTGGGGTAATGATTAGCATACCGGCAAGTCTTTTGTGGAAGCAGTGACCCATCCCACGACAACATGCTGACTTGCTGTAAGTATTTCTTAGACCTTTGCTATATTTCAGATATATCATGACTATGACAATATATGACTGTTTTTTATATCTGAATGATGACTAGTATGGTATTAGTGATATCCTGACATGCTGAGGGGGCCGTGAAACACCAACCGGACCAACGACCATGTATGTTATAATTTCACAGCGTTTACCCTATCACTCTATTATTATCATGTTTAACATTGCTGCCCCACTATAATCATTAGTAGTAGTTTATGTAAAAAACGGGGTCTCCAAGGAATAAGCAATGAACAGCTGTTGGTGATCTGAACAACGTGGGGCCGGGACCAGCAGTTGTAAGCTATTAAAACATGTATAAAGAATATATGTATATCTATTCTTTGTGTCTCATCACTATCACTACACAGAAAACCGGATGGGTTTCATTGGCAACAACTATGGCTGTGAATATTGCTACAAGAGCAATGCGCCCCCCGCTGTACCATAAATGTCCATTATTCTGTAATGTATGTCTACAGTTTATGTTGTTAGGTGCAATGATCATGACAAGTGGCATATTTAGGGGGGTAAGGAATAGAGTACAAGATTAATAGTCCTTGAATATTTCAAAGATGCGATATGGGATCTATTGTGTGTGTGTGTGTGTGTGTGTGTGTGTGTGTGTGTGTGTGTGTGTGTGTGTGTGTGTGAAATTTAATTACATGTACTCAAATAAGAATAACACAATAGCAAAATAATGTATTTGTTGACAGTATATAGTGTAAGTTTGCAGTTGTTTGTGTATTTATTATGGAATCAATTACAACTACGTTCTGCAGCTAAATCTGTCTGTGTCTCATCCCAGAGGGCCACAGCCTCTTGGGATGAGATAAGATAAGATAAGATATACTTTATTCATCTCAGCAGAGAAATGTAGGTGTTCCAGCAGCCAGCATACATACGCAACACAACACAACACATGTATACATACATATCCCACCTAAACAAAACCATGCACCCACAATACCTAGCCTAGGATAGAAAAAGTGTAATGGATGGTCCATGTGCATAAGTAGAAGCTGTTCCTCAGACATACCAGTACAAAATGTGTGCAAATATACAGGTGTGCAAATAAACAGGTGGAAAAAACATAAATAAATAAATATATATATTTACAGTGGGGCAAAAAAGTATTTAGTCAGCCACCAATTGTGCAAGTTCTCCCACTTAAAAAGACGAGAGAGGCCTGTAATTTTCATCATAGGTAAACCTCAGCTATGAGAGACAAAATGAAAAAAAAATCCAGAAAATCACATTGTCTGATTTTTAAAGAATTTATTTGCAAATTATGGTGGAAAATAAGTATTTGGTCACCTACAAACCAGCAAGATTTTTGGCTGTCACAGACCTGTAACTTCTTCTTTAAGAGGCTCCTCTGTCCTCCACTCGTTTCCTGTATTAATGGCACCTGTTTGAACTCCTTATCAGTATAAAAGACACCTGTCCACAACCTCAAACAGTCACACTCCAAACTCCACTATGGCCAAGACCAAAGAGCTGTCAAAGGACACCAGAAACACAATTGTAGACCTGCACCAGGCTGGGAAGTCTGAATCTGCAATAGGTAAGCAGCTTGGTGTGAATAAATCAACTGTGGGAGCAATTATTAGGAAATGGAATACATACAAGACCACTGATAATCTCCCTCGATCTGGGGCTCCACGCAAGATCTCACCCTGTGGGGTCAAAATGATCACAAGAACGGCGAACAAAAATCCCAGAACCACACGGGAGATGACCTCCAGAGAGCTGGGACCAAAGTAACAAAGGCTACCATCACTAACACACAACGCCGCCAGGGACTCAAATCCTGCAGTGCCAGACGTGTCCCCCTGCTAAAGCCAGTGCATGTCCGGGCCCGTTTGAAGTTTGCTAGAGAGCATTTGGATGATCCAGAACAGGATTGGGAGAATGTCATATGGTCAGATGAAACCAAAATAGAACTTTTTGGTAAAAACTCAACTCGTCGTGTTTGGAGGAGAAAGAATGCTGAGTTGCATCCAAAGAACACCATACCTACAGTGAAGCATGGGGGTGGAAACATCATGCTTTGGGGCTGTTTTTCTGCCAAGGGACCAGGACGTCTGATCCGTGTGACGGAAAGAATGAATGGGGCCATGTATCGTGAGATTTTGAGTGAAAACCTCCTTCCATCAGCAAGGGCACTGAAGATGAAATGTGGCTGGGTCTTTCAGCATGACAATGACCCCAAACACACCGCCCGGGCAACGAAGGAGTGGCTTCGTAAGAAGCATTTCAAGGTCCTGGAGTGGCCTAGCCAGTCTCCTGATCTCAACCCCATAGAAAATCTTTGGAGGGAGTTGAAAGTCTGTGTTGCCCAGCGAAGGCCCAAAAACATCACTGCTCTAGAGGAGATCTGCATGGAGGAATGGGCCAAAATACCAGCAGCAGTGTGTGAAAACCTTGTAAAGACTTACAGAAAACGTTTGACCTCTGTCATTGCCAACAAAGGGCATGTAACAAAGTATTGAGATGACCTTTTGTTATTGACCAAATACTTATTTTCCACCATAATTTGCAAATAAATTCTTTAAAAATCAGACAGTGATTTTCTAGATTTTTTTTTTTTTCATTTTGTCTCTCATAGCTGACGTTTACGTATGATGAAAATTACAGGCCATCACTCATCTTTTTAAGTGGGAGAACTTGCACAATTGGTGGCTGACTAAATACTTTTTTGCCCCACTGTATATAAGCATATATAAGTATATATAAGTTTGATATATATATATATATATATATATATATAAGCAGCTCAAGCTAAAGTTTAAATGAATATTCTTCTGTCCTTACTAAAAAGGGGAGTAGTTATAAAGTGCAATTGCAGTAGGTAAAAAAGTATTCTTAAATCTGTCCTTTCTGCAGCTTAGCTGTCGTAGCCTCCCACTAAAAACACTCTTTGGTTTACTCACTAGATTGTGCAAGGGATGCATGTTATCGTCCATAATACTCAACAATTTCTATACCATCCTTCTCTCCATCACCACCTCCAGGGACACTACAGCATTCCCCAGCACATAGCCAGCCCTCCTAATCAGCTTGATAAGCTTTTTAGAGTCACAAGCCCTGATGCCGCTGCCCCAACTGATGGCTGCAAAGAAAATGGCACTTGCCACAACAGACTGATAAAACATACATAACATTTTGCTACACACATTAAAAGACCTAAGCTTCCTCAAGAAGTAGAGTCTGCTCTGACCCTTCTTGTAGACAGCCTCTGTTTGTTGCTTCCAGTCCAGTTTATTGTTCATGTGCACACCCAAGTATTCATAGCTCTCTACCACCTGCACTTTATCCCCAAGGATAGAGACGGTGCTTTGCTCAGGCCTGACCCTCCTGAAGTCCACCACCATTTCCTTGGTCTTTGTTACATTTAAAACAAGGTGGTTTTCCCCACTCGATGCAACAAAGTTATCCACCAGCTGCCTGTATTCTGTCTCATCTCCACCACTGATACACCCCACTACCGCAGTATCGTCAGAGAACTTTTGTAAATGACAAGCCTCAGAGTTATACTGGAAGTCTGAGGTGTATAGTGAGAAGAGGAAAGGGGACAGCACAGTCCCCTGCAGCGCTCCTGTGCCACTGCCTGCCTGCTCAGAAACAGACCTCCCCAGCCTCACAAACTGGGGTCTGTCATTCAGGTAGTCCATGATCCATGATATTGTGGTGGTGCCTACCTGTATCAGCTCCAGCTTCTCACATAACAGTACTGGCTGTATGGTGTTAAAAGCACTTGAAGAATCAAAAAACATGATCCTCAAAGTGCTTCCCGACTTGTCTAGGTGAGAGTGGGCTCTGTGGAGTAGGTAGATGATGGCGTCCTCAACCCCCACCCTTGGGCGGTATGCAAACTGCAATGGGTCCAGATAGCTGGTCACCTGTGGAGTCAGGTGGGCCAAGACCAGCCTCTCAAGTACCTTCATGATGTGTGATGTTAGGGCAACTGCTCTGTAGTCATTGAGGACAGAGGGAGAGGGTTTCTTGGGGACTGGAACAAGGCAGGATGTTTTCCACATTACTGGCACCCTCCCCTGGCTGAGGCTGAGGTTGAAAAGATGCTGTAGAATGCCACATAGTTGACCTGCGCAGGCTTTCAGAACCCTGGGGCTGATGCCATCTGGACCTGCTGCCTTGTTCTGGCCTAATCTCTCAAGCTGCATTCTCACCTGGCTGCTGGAAACAGACAGACAGGTCAGAGAAGTGTGGGGTAGTGATGGGTCTTGGTGGGGGTTAGAACATGTTGGGGGGGCAGTAGGTGATGTCTCAGTTACTTTGGGCGGGGGGGGGCTTTGTGAGTGGGGAGGATGTAGGGTCTGTGTGGCTATCAGAGGCCGGGGAGGTAGCCAAATGCCCCGTGCTGAACCTTTTAAAGAACCCCTTCAGCTCATTTGCCCTTTCCTGACTGCCTTCAACCTGATTTCCTTTCACCTTGAAACCGGTTATGGGTTTCATACCGTGCCACGCATCCCTTATGTTGTTCTACCTGAGCTTTCCCTCCAGCTTCCTCCTGTATGCCTCTTTGTTTTCTCTCAGCCTCACCCTCAATTCCCTCTGTACGCTCTTCAGCAACTCTCTGTCACATCCCTAAATGCCTTCTTCTTCTTGTTTAGCAGACCTTTTAAGTCGCAGGTGATCCAGGGTTTATTGTTTGCAAAGCACCTCACTTTCCTAGCAGGTACCACATCATCGACACAGAAGGAGATGTACTCTGTTATACAGTCCGTCATGGAGTCAATGCTATTCCCATGTGGTTCTGCACTGCTTCTTGGTGGTGGGCGTGCCCTTAACCTGCCCCTCCCCCTGATGACAGCCCTGCTGTCTCCGCACGCAGCTATTTGATAAATGCTAGATGATAAATCACGCATTTCCAAAAAAAAATGAAATCGAGTCTGATTGTCAATAACAATGCGGGACAACGTCTCAATTTGCGGGACGCGTTCAAAGTCATGGAAATGCGGGACTGTCCCGCACAAAGCGGGACATCTGGTCACCCTAGTCTCTTGTGTAGTGATGATTTGTATTCATACCCGATTAATGTGTTAATAAAGAACGTCATTTATCGTATGTTAAATGTTGAATGTTTTATGGTTTTTGTCACAAAGTATCCATCCCATCAGAGGGGGCGAGAAGGGTGGTAAGATGGCTTTGGGGAACAATATGTTTGACCCCAGGCTTCAACACCCGTTCAGCATGGTAGTATCAGGACCATCAAACACCGGCAATACCTACTTTGTCAAAAAAGTTTTTGAAAATATGATTGTCTATTTTCAGAAAAGATGAACAATATAGTATATATTTATTCATGCTGGCCACCTTTATATGACGAATTGGTTAAAATGAGGTTCATTAACGTTGTGGAAGGGATCCTTAAATCTCTGGGGCGATGATTCAATCTTAAAATCCAATACTAGATATCTGCTCATTATTGATGACTTGATGAATGATGCTTGCAATAATTTAGAGGTTCAGCATGTTTTATAGGACAGCAGCCTGAAGGATAGCGGGACGGCGGCGCTAGGCAATAGGACAGCGACCTGAAGGGTAGCGTGCCGCCGAGCGCTTCTCAATATGCAGTAGGCCTATTACATCTACGACTACAGCAAATAAGATCAGACAGATACATTACAATAACAAGATATACACACGTGGACAAAATTGTTGGTACCCCTCTGTTAATGAAAGAAAAACCCATAATGGTCACTGAAATAACTTGAAACTGACAAAAGTAATAATAAATAAAGATTTACTGAAAATTAACCAATGAAAATCAGACATTGCTTTTGAATTGTGGTTCAACAGAATCATTTTAAAAAACAAACTAATGAAACAGGCCTGGACAAAAATGATGGTACCCCTAGAAAAGATTGAAAATAATTTGACCATAGGGAAATGTTAAACTAAGGTGTGTCCTCTAATTAGCATCACAGGTGTCTTCAAACTTGTAGTCAGTCAGTCTGCCTATTTAAAGGGTGAAAAGTAGTCACTGTGCTGTTTGGTGACATGGTGTGTACCACACTGAACATGGACCACAGGAAGCGAAGGAGAGAGTTGTCTCAGGAGATTAGAAAGAAAATTATAGACAAGCATGTAAAAGGTAAAGGCTATAAGACCATCTCCAAGCAGCTTGATGTTCCTGTGACTACAGTTGCACATATTATTCAAAAGTTTAAGGTCCATGGGACTGTAGCCAACCTCCCTGGACGTGGCCGCAGGAGGAAAATTGATAACAAAATGAAGAGACGGATAATAAGAATGGTAACCAAAGAGCCCAGAACAACCTCCAAAGAAATTAAAGGTGAACTCCAAGGTCAAGGTACATCAGTGTCAGATCGCACCATCCGTCGTTGTTTGAGCCAAAGTGGACTTCATGGGAGACGACCAAGGAGGACACCACTGTTGAAAGCAAATCATAAAAAAGCGAGACTGGAATTTGCCAAAATGCATATTGACAAGCCACAAAGCTTCTGGGAGAATGTCCTATGGACAAATGAGACAAAACTGGAGCTTTTTGGCAAGGCACATCAGCTCTATGTTCACAGACGCAAAAATGAAGCATACCAAGAAAAGAACACTGTCCCTACTGTGAAACATGAAGGAGGCTCAGTTATGTTCTGGGGCTGCTTTGCTGCATCTGGCACAGGGTGTCTTGAATCTGTGCAGGGTACAATGAAATCTCAAGACTATCAAGGCATTCTGGAGAGAAATGTTCTGCCTAGTGTCAGAAAGCTTGGTCTCAGTCGCAGGTCATGGGTCCTCCAACAAGATAATGACCCAAAACACACAGCTAAAAACACCCAAGAATGGCTAAGAGCAAGACATTGGACTATTCTGAAGTGGCCTTCTATGAGCCCTGATCTAAATCCTATTGAACATCTGTGGAAGGAGCTGAAACATGCCATCTGGAGAAGGCACCCTTCAAACCTGAGACAAATGGAGCAGTTTGCTAATGAAGAGTGGGCCAAAATACCTGTTGAAAGGTGCAAAAGTCTCATTGACAGTTACAAAAATCGCTTGATTGCAGTGATTGCCTCAAAAGGTTGTGTAACAAAATATTAAGTTAAGGGTACCATCATTTTTTTCCAGGCCTGTTTAATTAGTTTGTTTTTTAAAATGATTCTGTTGAACCACAATTCAAAAGCAATGTCTGATTTTCATTGGTTAATTTTCAGTAAATTTTTATTTATTATTACTTTTGTCAGTTTCAAGTTATTTCAGTGACCATTGTGGGTTTTTCTTTCATTAACAGAGGGGTACCAACAATTTTGTCCACGTGTGTATATAACAAGCTCTGTATCTGACCATTGAAAATCCACTTCCGCCAATGTGGATCAGGTAAAACCAGACAATATTAAAATATTTATAACATAAAAACTAGGCTATACGTAGGCCTATAGCATATCATACATTTGATATGTATATAGACTAGAGTTAGACTACATGTAGGCTACGGTTGTCAAATTCAGCCTCTGCTGCATAATTGTATTGTAATTGTCTCTCGAACATCTTGACCGCTCGTATCTCTAGAATTGATACATGATGGATGGCTTCCTGTATGAGCTGGACGCCTCCCTAGGCTCAGCATCCCTCCCTAGGATGAGAAAGAAGCCTCTCTAATTGGTTTCTCGAATACCTGGGTGCCTCCCTGGGCTCAGGATCCCACCCTAGGGTGAGAAAGAAGATTCTCTAATCGCCATGGACATATGTGGCCTGTTGGTATGAATGTGTGAATTGTGTCACAATATATAGTCAAGTCAAGTTCTCTCCCTTTTTTGTGCATTCTCCACTTAAAAGAGATAGGTGTATCCACTCAGTGTTCCTACTGGGTTTCACTCAATAAACAAACTGTTTCCTCTTTATTTTATTTTATTGACGTCTCCATTGATGGTCAGTTGCTGGGTTAATACTCTTGGATGTAGTTCTCTCGAACTTTAGTTGTTTAACTGATTTTTCAGCTGCTTCATCAGCCATGATTATGTCTTGCTACGGGTTGTTCAGATGTGAATTAGGAAAGTGGAGGTAAGTGTAACTCCCCAATGGTGCTTTATTGTTGATTTCTGCTCCACTTGACTTTTGCTTCCAAGGATTTCAGGTTATGGCCTCTGCTGTTCTAGCTTTAAGCTCCTGAACTATGTCCTGGCCAGTTTTCCAGTTCTAGCGGTTTTTCACTGTCATGTTCTCTCCCTTTTTGTGCATTCTCCACTTGAAAGAGATAGGTGAATCCACTCAGAGTTCCTACTGGGTTTCATTCAATAAAAAAAACTGTTGCCTCTTTATCTTCTTTTATTGAAGTCTCAATTGATGGTCAGTTGTAAGTAATTCAGTTGTTAGCAAGGTGAACAAAATTTAAAATAATTATTTCCCTTAAATTAATCAAAGTGCAGAATAAATTCTCCCGCTGTTAAAAAAAAAACTAAAATTACGGTTCTAAATATAAATATATATAATATTTACTGCTTATTTAAATAATAACATACCATCATAATCCTTTTAAATATGAGCTGACTAGACAATCATTTACCATAATTCAATCAGTTTAACTTAAACAATCATCATATTGTGGAAATTGCATTAAATGAAAAAGACAATTTCTCCCGTTGAGCACACAAATGCGTGACTCGTTCCTTTCGTTAGACCAAAACAGGAAGTCAAAACGCGCTGCTAGTAGAAACAATCCCGCATGGGGCTCTACGTCATGAGACGTTCCTAACATTTAAAAAGGGACAGCGATCCCTGAACAACCGAGACAGTAAACGATATGCCTACAACAGTGTATAGAACAACACTTAACAACATAGGGGAATTATGATAGGTTACACTCACTACACACGACCCCCAGAATTCACCAACAGAAGAAAACAAAAACCAAACAGTCACCGCGGAGGCGGGCGTATTAACCAGCCACAACGGCTGTGTCGTACAGGAGGTCGAGGAGCCACAACCACAGCAGGTGGCCATGACACGGGTATGAGGCCTGGAGTCCGGGGAGGGAGGGGAGCAGGGGGCGGGGGCGGAGCTTGAGGTCGTCCGCGTCGTGGGGCTGGGCCAATTCAATGGGCCTGGCCAAGTGCAAGTGAGCTGGCTTGAGGCGGTCAATGGAGAGTCGCTCCGGTTTGGCGCCCATGTCCACCATAAAATGTTTGTCCCCCGTTTCCAAAACCCGGAACGGGCCCTCGTAGGGCGGGCGTAGCGGTCCCCTGTGGGCGTCGTGGCGAATGAAAACGTAGTCGGCATTCCGAAGCCCAGCGGGGATGTGCGACTGAGGGAGACCGTGACGGGAAGTGGGGACAGGTGCGAAAAGCCTCGCATTGTCCAGTAGCGTGGACCGCTGGAGAGTTGGGCTTTAGTTTTCTGCTGGGGCTTTAGTGTGGCGAGCATTTTGGCCCACCCACTGCTCGTAGACGGCACCGGCAGCGTAGTCCGAGGCCTGAGGTGATGTCGATGGAGGCTGTGGGAGAAGGATGTGCCAGCATGGTGGCGTTCGCCAGGGCTACCTTATTTGCAAGAAAAGCCTTGTCCCTGCTCTCAGTCCAGTCCACAGCGTGCTTGGGCTTACCTTGCAAGGCCTTATGCAAGGGTCGCATGAGCTGGGCGGCTCGAGAGATGAAACGGCGGTAAGAATTCACCATTCCGAGGAACTCCCGCAGGGACTTGACCGTGAGCGGGCGTGGGAACTGTGCGACCGCCTCCACCTTCGATGGGAGAGGGGCTGCACCGTCCTAAGTGACTCTTTGTCCCAGGAAATCGATGACGAAGAGACCAAACTGGCACTTGGCGGGGTTGACAATTAGCCCATGTTGGCTGAGCCGCTCAAAAAGTGTCCGGAGGTGCGCCAGGTGCTGGGATCTGGACGTGCTCGCCACCAGGATGTCGTCCAAGTACACAAAAAGAAAAGGCAGCTCCCGTAAAACATCATAAGTCCATGAGGCGTTGAAAAGTTTGAGCCGCGTTTTTAAGGCCGAACGGCATTCGCAGGAACTCAAACAGACCAAACGGCGTGATCACTGCTGTTTTGGGATCGTCCAGTGGGTGTACAGGCACCTGATGATATCCCCGGACAAGGTCCACCTTGGAAAAAATCACCATACCAGCCAGGTGTGCCGAGAAATCCTGTATGTTCGGGACCGGGTACCGCTCAGGCGTTGTTGCCTCATTTAGCCGCTGGTAGCTGCCACGCGGGCGCCAGCCGCCGCCGGGCTTGGGGTCGATTTGGAGGGGTGAAGCCCACGGGCTGTCGCACCGGCGGACTATAACCAGGCATTCCATGTTTGCAAACACAGCCTTTGCAACTGCAAGCTTGATCGGGTCGAGTCGCCGAGCACGGGCGTAGACGGGTGGACCAGCAGTGGCGAGATGGTGCTCCACACCATGCTTCACGGCAGACGCAGAGAAAGTGGGCTGAGTGAGGGCTGGGAAACTGGCAAGCAGATGGTGGAAATCATCTGAGATGGAGAGCATGCTAGACAGTCGTATGGAGTCAGCCCCGCTGAGCGTGCACGCATAGGAACAAGACGTGATGGCGTCAATCAAACGGCGGTTCTTCACATCCACCAACAGTCCATGCGCACAGACCTTTGCTGTAACAAAGTCCCAGTCAAACCGGTGCCCTCCGAAACACAAAGTACCTTTTTTCATAGGTACGGATGGGGCTACCATTAGCAGCTTCCATAGGGGGAGCGTGGCCGTCGGTCACCATGTCCAAACGGGATGCAGGCAGGGTCCGTGCTCACCCATGAGCTCAGATGGTTTGCTGTCACTGAGTCCTTGAAGTGAGAAAAGCCTGCTGGCTCTCTCAGCGTCCGACAGTTCAAACGTCTTCAACAGGTGGGCTTTGAGTGCCGTATACTTCTCCCTTGCCGGAGGATTTTTAAGGAGGCTCACCACTCTGGAAGCTGTTGAATTTCCGAGAGCTGACACAACGTAGTAGTACTTTGTCGTATCCGCGAGTTTGGGAGCAACAGCGTTCGCGGTCATGGTCGTGTCATGTCTCTGGATACGTCCAACTAACGTTGAGGTCACCAGTGTGGAAATTGCATTAAACGGAAAAAGACAATTTCTCACGTTGAGCACACGAATGCGTGCCTCGTTTATTTTGTTAGACCAAAACAGGAAGTCAAAACGCGCTGCTAGTCAAAACAATCCCGCATGGGGCTCTACGTCATGAGACGCTCCTAACGTTTAAAGGGACAGCGATCCCTGAACAACCGAGACAGTAAACGATATGCCTACAACAGTGTATAGAACAACACTTAACAACATAGGTGAATTATGATAGGTTACACTTACTACAATATTATCAATGAAAGTCCATACATCGACCACGCTGGCATTTATAGGGTTCACCCAAGCATTGCCGACCGGCCCCGTGGCTAACGCTATGGGGCTAGCGCTCGCACAAACATTCAATCCAATTGTCCACAGTCTTTGTTGATGAGCTCGATTTCTTACCGCCTGCCCCTCTGGTGTTTGTAGATGCCTTGGTTGCACGGGATTAACTTTTTTTGGAAAGGACGAGCACTAACTTATTTTTAGCCGCCTCCGAGTTACTTCCGTGTTTTGGTGTTGTGTTCCGCCCATTTTATAGTCCGTGCGCAACATGGACGACAATGGTTCTTTCCGGTTTGTGGGTTTATTTTGGTCATTCCTTTGGTTTGACATGACAATATAGGCTACCTGTTTATAATCCGAGAAATGCTCCCATCCAAAATGCATGTGTTTACATTTCGTTCTGTGCAGTAGGCCTATAATAAAGTTGGACAATCGATTCTGGGACACGATTCAATAGATTAATCTTCGTGAGCAAGAGCAGGAAATGTTTTTGAGGGGGTCTGCAGAAAAAAACTGGCAAATATCCCTAATACACTACATTTACCCTTTGATGCATTTGTTGTTTTGACACATCCATTGTTATCCCGCAGTAATCAGCCCAACAGCCCTGAAACGTTAACGGCCCACCGGGAATTCTCCCAATTCTCCCGATTACCACTCTGCCACGTGTGTATGTGTGTGTGTGTGTGTGTGTGTGCACGCACACACACTGATGAAGAGGGAATGGAGGCTCCACCTTTGTGTGTGTGGTAATATCCTCCCTCCACACACTGATGAAGAGGGGATGGAGACTCCACTGTTGTGTGTTGTGACGTGTTGGAGGAAATGTCTCCAGAGGTCGGAGCTTATTGTACCCCAAGCCACCAGTGAGGAAGAGCCAGTGGGGGACTGAAGACTGGGTCCAGGTCAGGACCCCTCAGAGACCTGTGACTGAAGACTGGGTCCAGGTCAGGACCCCTCAGAGACCTGGGACTGAAGACTGGGTCCAGGTCAGGACCCCTCAGAGACCTGGGACTGAAGACTGGGTCCAGGTCAGGACCCCTTAGAGACCTGGGACTGAAGACTAGGTCCAGGTCAGGACCCCTCAGAAACCTGGGACTGAAGACTGGGTCCAGCTCAGGGTCCAGGACCCCTCAGAGAGCTGCTGGGACCCAAGGGGCTGGAGGGACATTCCAGGTGTGTTGCTAGGACAACCAACAGAAAGCTCTGGAGAAACATCTGCTCAGCTTGAAAGAGTTAAACTGAAGAAAGGGGAAGAACCATCGGCTGAACACACGAGAACCTTTAGTTGGATTCACTGAGTTGTTTATTACAATTATGCTTCATTAACAAATACAACAGAAAAATAGTCCCTTACATGTACACAATAAATTCAAGGACTAAAATCATAGAAGAAGCAGGCATTACAAATCATCAACAGGTGTGCACGTATCTTTAATAACTGAACATGTTCTGCGGCCGTTTGCTTCCCAAGAGAACACAAGGAATCAAGATTCAGTTTAAAGTCATTTACAGCATACAACATTATCCCACAGACCTCTTGGTTATTATGAATAAAATATAAAATCTGATTTAAATCAGGTGTAAATCAGGATCATGACAAAAATGATATCAGAGCCCTTAAGACCAAAACTGGGGATGTCTGAAAATATACAAACATTCACCATCAATAGGTGTTTTATATACATTTCAAATAATAAATGTGCTTAACTAACTATGGAAGATCTTAAAAGTTTTCTGGTCTATCATGCTATACTTTACGAGACAGAGAGAGAGAGAGAGAGAGAGAGAGAGAGAGAGAGAGAGAGAGAGAGAGAGAGAGAGAGAGAGAGAGAGAGAGAGAGAGAGAGAGAGAGAGAGAGAGAGAGAGAGAGAGAGAGAAAAAGAGAGAGAGGGAGACACAGAGACATGTGACATGTTTATACATGTGTGTTTATACGTGTGTGTGTGTGTGTGTGTATTCCGTATTTATGTGTATTCACCCCAGAGACCGAGGATGAGGAGAGAGAGAGAGAGAGAGAGAGAGAGAGAGAGAGAGAGAGAGAGAGAGAGAGAGAGAGAGAGAGAGAGAGACAGAGACAGAGACAGAGACAGAGACAGAGACAGAGACAGAGACAGAGACAGAGAGAGAGAGAGAGAGAGAGAGAGAGAAGTGAAGTGTGGGACCCACAAACAAACCAACTTTTTGACCAATGGGAAAAACATTCAATTGAAATTGCAAACACAGAATTTTGTAAAAGCATTCTATAGGTACACAGGACAACCACTAACAACGCCTGCAGAGCTGAATTAGGTCAGTATCCACTTCTATTAAAAATCCAAAAACGATCAATTAAATATCGGATACATCTAAAACAAAGTGACCCCCACTCCTTCCAGCACAAAGCCCTGCAAAGCCAAGAGATGAACAGGAGTCCTCTCACTCAGCTGGTCCTGAGGCTCTGTCCACAGACAGGTTCCCCCCCTGCTCTGCCTCAGGACCAGTCGGAGAACATATCAATTAGACTCAACCAAATTATAAAACATCAGAAACAAACCTACCTCACCCATTGGAACACTAAAACACACACACAGAGCAAAATGCAGGGTTATCTGGCCCTAAATAGACAGCACACTGTGGCCCCCTACCTGACCACAGTCACTGATGTTAGACACAGAGTGTTGTTAACAAAGTACAGACTGAGCGCTCACAGCCTGGCCATAGAAACAGGCCGCCATAAGAAGTCATGGCTGCCCCAAGAGGAGCGGCTGTGCCAGCAGTGTGAAGAAGCTGCTGTAGAGACCAGCAGCACTTCCTCCTACACTGACCCAAATTCAAAAATGTCCACGAAATATACATTAGCAAATTCGGCCAAAAACACCCACATTTTATAAACTCCCATGTAGACCAACTACAAATATTAATGGGAGAGAGAAAAGAGAGCTCCGTCCTCGCAGGACAGTTTATTTCAGCTTGCCACAACATGAGAGGATGACATTCTACACCAGGCCTCACTGTTGGATTGATTAATGATTATTAGTAACCTATAATGCGTTTTATGTAGCTCTTCATTTCATTAATTTAAGGCCTTTTTTTTTTAATATATGTACATATGTATATCTGTATGTTATGTTATATTGTTACAGGTTGATATATGTACATATTGTTCTGACGTTCCATATTGTTATTATCGTAATATTTGTAATACTGTAATGCTTTGGCAACACTGTTTGGTTTACCAATAGTCATGCCAATAAAGGTTTTTTGAATATGAATTGAATTTGAGAGAGAGAGAGCGAGACAAAGAGAGAGCGAGAGAGACACAAAGAGAGAGAGAGAGAGAGAGAGAGAGAGAGAGAGAGAGAGAGAGAGAGAGAGAGAGAGAGAGAGAGAGACTATAACTGACAGAGATAATGAGCCACCAGGCCATAACCCCCCTCACCCTCACCCTGAACCTCACCCCCCCCACACACCCTTCATGTGCCCGTGTGTGTGTGTGTGTGTGTGTGTGTGTGTGTGTGTGTGTGTGTGTGTGTGTGTGTGTGTGTGTGTGTGTGTGTGTGTGTGTGTGTGCGTGTGCGTGTTTCTATAACTGACAGAGACGCTGAGGATGTGGTTCCCGAGGAGGGCCCTACCCCCACCCCAGGGAGGAGGTCCTCCACCCCAAGGACCCCACTGAGGACCCCCCCTACCGCTGAGGGATCACAGAGACGCTGCACCTCCACCCTACCCCCACCCCAGGGAGGAGGTCCTCCTGGGTGAAGGAGGACCAGAAGGTGTGGAGGTGTGTCAGTGTGTCTGAGGACCCTCCTCCACCTGGGGACACTCTGTAGAAGGACAGAGAGCCAGCAGGCCGGTCCAGATACACTCCTACTCTGGTGGAGCCAGCGGGGGGGGGAGGGAGGTCTGTATATCTACCGTTGTACCGGGCAGAGTAACGAACATCAGAACAATAAAGACCCCAGGACTTGTTGTTCCATCCAAGCCAGCTGTCATCACCCCCTCCTCTCCTTGTGATTCCTCTGTATGTCACTCCTATCCTAACATCTCCTTTCCTCTCTACCTCCCAGTAGCAGCGGCCAGTCAGAGCCTCTCTACCCAACACCTGGGGCTGGGAGTCAAATCTCTCTGGGTGATCCGGATACGACTGGTCCTCTCCGGCCCCTGTCACCTTCCTGTTGTCCTCAGACAGAGAGAGTCGTCTGTGGGCCGTGTTGGGGTCCAGGGTGAGTTCACAGGCATCTGAGGGAGAACCAGACATGATGAGCTGCTGAACCCTTCTTCATCCTCATCATCATCACTGGTACTGTTCTCCTGAACATGACATGTGAGGGGGGGGGGGGGGGTCATGTGATGTTATAGTAACGCTATTGCTTCAGACTCCACCTACACCCCCCCCCCTCCCCCGAGCCCAGATGTTATCTTCATGATGATTGGACAGTATTAACATATGGAAGATACATGATGTCAGCCATCATCCTCATTCCCAGTAGGATCTGATCTCACTTCCTGCTGTGTGGATGGACTTTACATCTCAGTAGTGAGTGTGTGATGTGATGAATCAAACAGACACTTACACTTCTTTAGAGCTGGTTTCAGCCTCCACACTCCACCGTGCTCCACACTGGGGGGGAAACAAAGTGAGAGCAGCATGTTGAAACATTCACCTTCATCATCGGCCGTCTCGTAACGTTGTACACAACATGAGTGACAGCTGCCTCTTCAAACCACTTCATCTAACAGCGGCTTGAATCCTCGTAGGAGACTTTGTCCCTGAGTGGTGAGCTGTCCTTTCCATACCTGAGAGTGTCCAGTCTCCAGCGTGGATCCTCCAGTCCAGCAGAGAGCAGCGCAGCTCCAGAGTCTCCTGGGTGATTGTAGCTCAGGTCCAGCTCTCTCAGATGGGAGGGGTTGGAGCTCAGAGCTGAGGCCAGAGAAGCACAGCCTTCCTGTGTGACCAGGCAGCCGGACAACCTGCACGCACGCACAGACACGCACAGTTAATAAACAAATCGTACCGTTGTACTTCCCTTAAAAATAGAAAAAAATGAAAAAATGGTATATAGGGGATTCGAGGCTATAGCCCCGGATCTTTTGGGAATAGCCCCGGATCGCTGTGCCGTCAAAAAAAAACGAAAAAACATAATGATGAAAATAGCCCCGTAGAGTTCACTTCTTTGTGGTTGCGTTACCAGCAGCCACAGATGCAACATTGTAGCCAGTGGAAACCCCAACATTCTGACGTGTCCATATATGGGCAGATTGGGAATAATTTGTTGCAAAATGTTGCAAATTCAACGTCGGTATTCTTTCTTCTCTATGCATAGCGCATCTCGTCGATATTGCTGTTTCGTGCTGCTAGCCTTTTAGTGAGATCAGAGTATTGAGATGGAGAGTAATAAAATATCTTTGGTAAGATGGATATAAGAAGAGAGACCCGCAGTGAGTTCAACCCGGTCCACTTGACATCGGGTAGGTGCATGACAGTGGTACCGTAACACTTCAATAGCCCGGGCTTTTATTTGTTTCAATCACTGAACTTTCGAACAAAACTCTTGCTCAGCAACGATGGGAAATACTTTAACATTTATTATTCAAACCAGTATGAATATTACTGTACATGTTTACCAGGCAATCGAATAACGACTGCACGCACACACACACACACACACACACACACACACACACACACAATCGGGAGAGTTGGGAGAATTCCCTGTGGGCGGTAACGTTTCTGGGCCGCCGGGTCAACGTCGCAACCAATTCCATTTTGTCTAGAGGGGAGTAACTGAGCGCCCTGAAGGGTATTATTTTCGATAATGACCGGCGATGCTCTATACATTATTACACGGCTCCTTGCCAAAACAGCAGAGAAATAGTCCGCCAAAGACGTTGACGTCGCTCAGAAACCTGACGCGCTGGGGTTGATAAGTTACCGGACTACTTACGGAGCGATAAGAAGGACGTGAATCAGGCAAAAAATCCACTTTCCTTGACAGCGGTCAAGTTCGGTATGCATAAAAGTACCGACTGACCAATTGCGAACAACTGCAGCTGCTGATCCCATCCCTCTAAGTTATAAAGTAGCCGCACCCACCCCAAACCAATCGGAATAAGTGTATACATGTTGATTATAGCGGACTACACCACCTCTTCTATTCCGCATGGTATTATATTCCGATCAGAGAATTGTATTCTGATTGAGCTGTTCTTCCTCTTCTAATCGGATCAGAAGTGTCCATGTAAACGCGGCTGTCTACCGGTCACACCGGTCTCACGGTAACGTCAAAATCCATACCGTAGCGCAAATTCACACCAGTGTACTTTCTATAGAGGGATTATCAGTCTACGTCACTCCCCGCTCTACGCGCATGTCATATGCAGGAAGAGACGAGAGCGACAAGAGCCGCAATCATGTCTTGTTGTGCGGTTGGTTGCACAAACCGTTTTATTAAGACTGATTATCCCATTTATTCTACTTCTTGCTTGCCAAAAATAATAAAACAATTAAAATGCTTTAATTAATAATCATGCTTTCTCTTATTCGTAGTGCATGCTTATTAAATGTATACTCTGTTTGAGTTCATCTCCCTCTAAAAGTAGTCCCCTTTAATTACGATCCATCAAACATGTTTTTGACACCTCTAAGGGCATTATCCCGCTTATACCATGGTCACCTGCCGAAGAAAATAAATCAAGATCATTCATTTATATTTTCATGCGTTTTACAATCCAAATATAAAGTTTTTCACATAAATAGGACGGACCTTAGCAACGACTTGGCAATGGGAGGTATTTTAGTAAGGTGAGCTATGAGCCAGAGAGCTAACGTTGTGGATTGTACATATTTAGAATTCGAAATCCGTCCCAGCCTTTATACCACAGATACTATAGGGTCTATAGTATATAACCGCGTTATCTGATTACAGTTTGATGTAACAGTAATCTGACAACATCGCTAATAAACACCGCAACTGCAAATTAACCACACAGAGATAACCATGGCAACCAGTCAAACAAACACGCGCATCCGCCGTGTTGATAAACAAATAATCCCCCGATACGTTTATACCGTACAAGTCTTTAAATATCGATTCCTCCGGCCAGAGGTCCGAACATTTGCATTTCCCCATTATTGTCTTTCAAATGACTTTGAACTAACAGAAGCGAACTTGCGAAGTGGTTTGGCAGCAAGCCAGCCGGGTATATCCGGTTTGTTTCAGCGCGCGCACCGCGTGACATCATTGATATCACTCAGGTCCTACTGCAACATAAAAATAAATCCACGCAAGTTTTAGTAATTTTAGGAGATAGGCCTGCACGTAAATTACACAAATTGAAAAACTCATAGGCCTTGTTGGAAATTTAATACCTCGTCAGAGGACGTTTATTACTTTTTAATACTTTTTAATGGCCTTAATTTGGGCTAATTTAATTTACTACCTTTTAATACCTTTAACAACTCCGCGGAAACCCTGGAACAGAGTGACATACACACACACACACACACACACACACTTTTAAGGAGTTTTTCACCCGCTCCGTATCTAGCTTGTTCCACGCTTTAAGCACCCAGGCTACTAGTATGCGGCGAGCTGGGGCTCTCATGTTCCCCCCTGCGGTGTATTCCTTGTCCGCATCCCCTGCCATCCAGTTGTCATACGATTCATGCAGACTGGCTGTGAACGGCTGATTCCATGGATGTACTTTGCGTGTGCCGGGTTTTCCCGCCGATGTGGCGAAGCTGTATCTGCTATTGAGAGCTTAAATAAATGAACTATATAGGTTGATTATGAGCAATTATTGAAGTTTAACATTTTGTTCAGCAAATTTGACAACTGACAGATGCAATATTGTAGCCAGTGAAAACGCAAAATCCTGACTTGTACATTTATGGGCAGATTTAGAATCATTTGTTGCAAAATGTTGCAAATTTGATTCTCTATGCATAGCGCATCACGTCGATATTGCTGTTTAGTGCTGCTCTAGTTTGCACAGATTCAGGAGTCCCGCAGAGTGAATTCAACCCGGTCCACTTGACATCGGGTAGGCGCATGACAGTGTTTATTTGGCTACAGGCTTTCTAATGCCTCATTTTGGCTGCTGGTGCACGTGGTGCACTTTCCTATCCTTAACGTAAACATTAACCTACTCAGTAGGCCTGCCCCGACGTGAGTCAGACATGACGATTGGTCTTTCCTTTACTTCTCAAACTACGTTACAATTGCATGTTCATCAGCCGATTTTCAAATTTTCTCGGGGGAGAAACCCCCGAACCCCCGTTTTGAAAGGACTCTAACTTCTGGGCTACAGCCCCGAATGTTTTCAATTGCTAGCGACGCTCCTGGTGAAGAGGCCAGCATCTGGGTGAGAGGCGTCCTGCCTGATTCTCCTGGCTCTAGCCCTCCCCCTCTTGCTGTATGTATATTCCAGGGTGGGGAGGGTTAACCTAATGGTTCGCTCTGATGAGCGGTCTCGTGCGGTGCAGCTTCCATACCAGGCTGATATGCAGCCTGTGAGGATGCTCTCCACAGCTGCAGAGTAGAAGGTCCTCAGGATGGAGGGGAGACCTTGAACTTCCTCAGCCGCCGGATGGGGAAAGATGCGGATGGATTCCTCAGCATGAGGGGGAATGTAGACCGCCATGGGGATGATTGCTGTGAACTCACGGGGCAGGTAGTGTGGACGACACAAGATGGTCAGGTGTTCCTGGTGGGAGGAACAGCCAGTGGAGAGGACGCTGGTATTCCTTGGGTCACACCATTTCTTGTTTGTCATGAGACAAACTCCGCCGCCTTTGGATTTCCAGGAATCTTCTGTTCTATCCTTGCGAGCGATGTGGAAGTGCTCGGCTGGTGTGACCGAGTGGTCCGGTACAGAAGGACCACCAACCAGGATTCAGTAACATAAGATGTTGCAGTCTCTGATGTCCCAATGGAAAGCAATCCGTGCCCTGACATCATCCATCTTATTTAACAACGACTGAACATTCGCGAGCAGAATACTCGGCAACGGAGGATTATATGCCTTGCTTCTCAATCCGTTCCGGATTCCGCCTCGTGGAATTTTGCACCATCACACATACGAGGAGGTCAGAGGCGGGCGCTCAACACCCTAGCCAATCAGAGCACGTAGTACGTCATAGAGGCCACGCCTGCCCCGTGTCTAAGGAGAGAGCTACCCAGAACACATCAGACACTCTAGAGGCAGAACATCTATTAGAGGACCAACTAAGCGTATCTCCACGCGTGCATATACAATACCCCTCCTTTAGCTCCATAGATACCATACCGAACCTTTACCAAATAAAGTCAGTTAAAAGCCATCCTTATTCGATGAACTTTTCTAAAAGAAAACGACAGGTTTGTAAACCAATTTGTATGTTAATGTTACATTTATTGTAGTATATTGTGTATTGTATTGTAATACATGTTATCATTGCATCTAGATGTTTTGTATGAGAAGCAAAGACAGCATTTGTGGGTGCAGGGGTGTCAGTTGTGTGCTGCTTCACTTTACGTGCGCGCTCAATGAATCGTTTCTGCCTCACAGGCTTTATTGTTGCTCTCGCGCAGGGGCGCTGCCTGGCGGGGAAAAGTGGTACTGATTCTAAGGGCCCAGCCCAACGCAGCACGGCCCACGGCCCGCGGATGGCAATTAATAATATAATATATTATTGCCTTTTTTTTTTTTTTTGAAATGTCTTGAAATCTTTTTTTTTATCGACTGTTTTTTGTTTTGAAAAAACAGTCATGATGTTGGGGGGGGGGCCCAAAATTAGAATCTTTCATAGGGCCCAAAATTCCTGGCAGCGCCCCTGCTATCGCGATCAAATAACTGCTGACCGCAAGTGCAGTTAAAGTGTTTACAATAATGATTTGTGCGCACGGATGTGTTAGTTGTTCGCCCGTCATGTTTTCTTGCGCCTTTTGTCAGTGATGTGCCGTCATAAACGGTGCAGGCCTGTCTGGGCTCAGTGTTGCAACACAATAGACTCTTCGCTCTTAACACGTGCAAGAAAAAGTCCTGGTACCGTTATAGGGAGTGGAGAAGACTGAGGTTTCCGTCCAAAACATCCCAGACACAAACAGAAACACCAATAAAACCGGCCCCACATACACTCTCTCCCGTACTCCTTTAACCGTCAAACAACTAAGAAGTAAATGTATAAACATCATATTGCTGGGCGATCTCTATGGAGAATAAAGTTCTCTCCTCCTTTGTCTCTTCCCTCTCTCTCCTTTTTCCCGCTCACTCGTGACCTCTCACCCTTCCCCAGATGACCCCGAAGTCTCTATATCAACCCATCCTATTGGTTGAACCCAAATATCATCAATATAACCAAATGTACTGAACATGGTTACAAATGTTTTAAAATAGTGAGTTATCTCTTCAGCCTGGTTTAGCAATATGACAATGTTATTCTGGAACCAATTAATATTTGTGAATAAATGTTTTGTAATTTGAATAATGAATACTAAACATATTAAGCTTTTAAAATACATTTTGTTGACAATTGAGTAATATAACTGTTCTGTGATATGGATTGTAGTGCATCTGCATATTGATGAAAACTGACCTGAGGGTTTCCAGTGTACAGTGTGGACTCCCCAGTCCAGCAGAGAGCAGCTTCACTCCTGAATCCTGCAGATCATTGGTACTCAGGTCCAGCTCTCTCAGACTAGAGGAGTTGGAGCTGAGAACTGAGGCCAGAGCTTCACAGCATCTCTCTGACAGATGACAGCCATTGAGCCTTCACACAAAATAAACACAACCTGTTAGGAACTGTAATTAAATTATAGGAGAATTATAACCAGCTTTTTTAAATACATGAAATAATAAATAATTTGAATAACCTGGATCTTAAAATATCAAGAAAAAGATTTCACACAGATGTTAAATTATCAAAACAAAAAATATCATTATACTTCACTTAAACATAGTTTTATTAATAGGTTATTAAACTTTATTAAACAACTCTAAACCGCACTTTACTGTCTGACTACATGATAATCAGAATCTTATACAACATACACATTATACCATCATTAACAAACTAAGAATATAATGTGTACCTAAACTGTCATGCCAACAAAAATATAAATATGTTGAGTTATTCTTATGAAAACAATGTATTTATGACCTAACCTTTCTGGATGTAAATCTGTTAAATGTCTTCTGATATTGAACCTTTTGGTGTTATTGTTTGACCATTGGGTAAAACTGACCTGAGAGTTTCCAGTGTACAGTGTGGACTCTCCAGTCCAGCAGAGAGCAGCTTCACTCCTGAATCCTGCAGATCATTGGTACTCAGGTCCAGCTCTCTCAGACTAGAAGAGTTGGAGCTGAGAACTGAGGCCAGAGCTTCACAGCATCTCTCTGACAGATGACAGCCATTCAGCCTTCACACAAAATAAACACAACATGTTAGGAACTGTGATTAAAATAACATAAATCTTTAAGTTATTCCATAATGAAGGAATGTAATTAGTTTAACAAAAAATACTAAATAATTAGATGCATAAATGTTCATTATATATTCAATGTAAAATGTTAAATAGTTGTTTAGTTGAGATTGAAAATGTTTTTAAATGAAAACTACTTCTATGTTCTATTGTTCTGAATATTCTCTTACGTGCACTGTAATACATTAAACGTTAATAGGACACCTACAGAGATGTTTTGTATATTATTATATAACTTAACTTAACTTTATTCTGTTATGAGTAGAATAGTAAAACATGTTGTTGAACTTAGAGACCTTTTGCATATTATTTTAACCTTATATTTTAGTTTTATGTATATTGTGTTGTGTGTATTTTAATTCCTGTTACGAGTGAACCTACAGAGATGTTTTGGAGGCTTTGATCACTGGCAGCAGCCTCAGAAGACCCTGCTCTGAAGCAGAGTATTTCTTCAGGTCAAACACGTCCAGCTCCTCTTCTGATGTCAGTAGGATGAAGGCCAGAGCTGACAGTTGAGCAGGGGAGAGAGTTTTTTGGGGGACACTTCCTGTTGTCAGGTACTGTTCGATCTTCTTCACTAGAGAACGGTCGTTCAGCTCATTCAGACAGTGGAACAGATTGATGCTTCTCTCTGGAGATAGATCTCCTTTTATCTTCTCCTTGATGTAAGACACTGTTCCTGTATTGGTCAGTGAGCTAGTTCCTGTTTGTCCCAGCAGACCTTGTAGGACAATCTGATTGGTCTCCAGAGAGAGGCCCAGGAGGAAGCGGAGGAACAAGTCCAGGTGTCCGTTCTTACTCTGTAAGGCCTTGTCCACAGCACTCTGGTAGAGGAGGAGTTCATCTTCCCCAGAGGTGGGTTGTTCTTCTGAGAGGAGATTGACCCCAGTGTCGATGAGGGACAGAACGACATAAAGGGCAGCCAGAAACTCCTGGATGCTCAGATGGACAAAGCAGAACACCCTGGCCTGGTACAGCCCACACTCCTCTTTAAAGATCTGGGTGAACACTCCTGAGCACAGTGAGGCTGCTTTGATGTCGATGTCACACTCTGTCAGGTCTGCCTCGTAGAAGATCAGGTTTCCTTCCTCCAGCTGATTAAAAGCCAGTTTTCCCAGACTAAAAATGATATTCCTGCTCTCTGAACTCCAGTCTGGATCTGTTTCAGCTCTCCCATGATACTTCCTGTCCCCCTGTATGGACAGGACCCTCAGGAAGTGGATGTACATCTGAGTCACGGTCTTGGGCGTCTCTTTTATCTGTTTTTCTTTGAAGATGTTCTCCAGAACTGTAGCAGTGATCCAACAGAAGACTGGGATGTGACACATGATGTGGAGGCTTCGTGATTTCTTGATGTGGGAGATGATTTCGTTCGCCAGCATCTCCTCTTTGAATCTTTTTCTGAAGTACTCCTCTTTCTGTGGGTCGGTGAACCCTCTCACCTCTGTTACCATGTCAACACACTCAGCAGGGATCTGATTGGCCGCCGCAGGGCGTGTGGTTATCCAGATGCGAGCGGAGGGAAGCAGGTCGCCCCTGACGAGGTTTGTCAGCAACACGTCCACTGAGGTCGGCTTTGTGACATCAGTCCAGATCGGATTGTTCTGGAAGTTCAGAGGAGGTCGACACTCATCCAGACCATCCAAGATGAAGACAACGTTGAACCGGTCGTATCTGCAGATTCCTGCTTCTTTGGTCTCAATAAAGAGGTGATGAAGCAGTTCCACCAAGCTAAACTTTTGCCCTTTCAGTAAATTCAGCTCTCTGAAAGTGAGGAGAAATGTGAAGTGTATGTCACGGTTGGCTTTGCCCTCAGCCCAGTCCAGAGTGAACTTGCTTGTTAAGACGGTTTTACCAATGCCGGCCACTCCAGTTGTCATTATTGTCCTGATTTGTTGATCTTTTCCAGGTAAGGGTTTAAAGATGTCTTCACATTTGATTGGCGTTTCTTCCTTGGCCTGTTTCCTGGAAGCTGTTTCAATCAGTCTGACCTCATGTTCCTTGTTGACTTCTCCAATGCCTCTCTCTGTGATGAAGATCTCTGTGAAGAAGTCATTCAGATTGGTTTTCTCTCCTGCTTTAGGGAGTCCCTCAAACACATGCTGGAATTTCTTCTTCAAATGAGACTTGATTTTATGTTGGCACTCGACAGCAACAGATCCTAATTGAGAATGAACCGAAGACATCAGTTAGTGGATGATGACATCAGTGGAAGAATGTCAATATTTCCTGTAAAATGATCAACTTCATGATATTTATTGGCTTCATTACTTGTGGTTCAAGAAGCTGGTCGTGACAAGGACTGGACAATTTATTTATAATTTTGTTTTTTATTTCCACAGCAAAATGATTGGTCTAATTCTATAAGAATGAGTGCATTAAACTGTAATCAGAAAACGTGGTTACATGCTATAGACCAGGCATCTCCAAACGGCGGACCGCGGTCCGGGACCGGACCAAGTGACGGTCCTATCCGGACCCAGGACCAATTTAAAATAATGAGATTTTTTTGATTATGTTAATAAAGACATTTCTCCCTGAAATACAAATTGAACGGCAGAATAGTCCGTAGTACAGCATAAAAACAGCAAAAAGAGTCTTCACAGAGCGAAGATCATGCACTCACTGAACTCCCCCTCTCCCTCCGTCTGTAAAGTGCGTAATAGCGTCACTCAAAAAATAGCCAATCAAATCGTTTGTTTACCGGAAGAGAGATTTGGAATGAGAAAATGGCTTGCTCGAAAATTAGGAAAGTTGACCACGAAAACAGACATTTTAAACATGAATGGGATGACCAATACATGTTTATTCTCCCGCAAGGCAGTACTAAACGTTTGTTGTGTCTTTTATGTGTTTAAACCATGGCGCTGATAAAAAGCGGGAATATTAAGCGGCATTACGAATCCAAACACAGATCCTTCGAGGAAAAGTATTCCAAGAAGTCAGAAGTAAGAGCATGGAAAATATCTGAGCTGAGAGCTCAGTATGAGAGGTCTACACGAGTCTTCACACACTCATTTACAGGCCAGCAACGTGCAAATGAATGCTCACTTAAGATTGCATAGATTTTGGGGCAACATAAAAATACTTTCAGTGACCGACTGTTGTGAAGGAGTGCTTGAACGCCGCTGCCGAGACCTTACTTGTAAACAAAGGGATGAATTGTGTGAAAAGCAAATCCCAATGTCAGCTGCAACGACAACCAGAAATCTGAAATGTTATCAGATGACGCACTGTCACAGCTTGATGCGGATGTTCAGAGTGCCCCATCCTTAGCCATTGATGAGTCTTCAGATGTAACGGATAATGCCCAGCTTTTGGTTTATGTGAGATTTTTTCATCAAGACAAGAAAGAGATCTGTGAGGACCTGTTGGGTCTAACACCACTTGAGACACACACACGATGAGAAGATATTTATGAGGCCATTAAGGAGATGCTGTCAAAGAGGGGGATTGATCTAACAAAGGTTGTCTCAGTCACTACAGATGGGGTACCTGTTTTGCTTAATTGAAATGTAGGCCTAGTGTACCTGTTTTGCTTACTTGAAATGAAGGGCTAATGCTCTTTTTGTGTTTATTTGAAATGAAGGCCTAATGCTCTTTTTGTGTTTATTTGAAATGTAGGCCTGATGTACCTGTTTTGCTTACTTGAAATGTAGGCCTAATGCACTTTGTGTTTATTTGAAGTGTAGGCCTAGTGTTCCTGTTCTGCTTACTTGAAATGTAGGCCTTATGCACTTTTTATGTTTACTTGAAATGCAGGCCTAATGTACCTGTTTTGTTTACTTGAAATGATAAAATGTGTTACTTTGTCTTACTTGTTTTTCATGGTTAAAAGTCAGCTATTTGGAAATTGAAAATAAATACATCTGAAATTATAAGAAAATATGCCGTGTTGATTGTATTTGACAAAAGTAGCCTATTAGGACGTGGTAGGTTAGAGGTTCGGAGCTTTCTTGGAAGGAATTTTGAGTAACTGGACCTTGTTAAATTTTAATTGAAGGCCCCTGCTATAGACCCTATAGCGGGGGTCACTAACAGGCGGACCCCGGTCCGGGTCCGGACCCAGACGCCGTCCTATACGGAGCCGGACTTATAGTAAAAAAATAAGTATTTTAAATGTTGACGGGGCGCGACCGGCGCAGCGTTTCTAGACTTTACGGTACTGGTTTAGCGAATCAGGAAATCCACTGACCAATTGCATTCGAGTTAAGCCATCCCACGTGATGCTACTCAGCCAATCGAATCTGTGCATTCCCGGCGCAGGCTGCCCGTCTCACAGACAGTGAGCGATCATGCGAGATGAGAAGTGCGAGAATTACAGAGAAAAAAGTCAGATAAGAGTGAATAATACAGCGGGAGAAGGCAGATAAGACAGCGGGAGAAGAGTGAGAAAGACAGCGGGAGAAGAGTGAGAAAGACAGCGGGAGAAGAGTGAGAAAGACAGCGGGAGAAGAGTTAAAAAGACAGCGGGAGAAGAGTGAGAAAGACAGCGGGAGAAGAAAGAGAAAGACAGCGGGAGAAGAGTAGGAGTAAGTAATACAGCGGGAGAAGAGTAGGAGTAAGTAATACAGCGGGAGAAGAGTGAGAAAGACAGCGGGAGAAGAGTTAAAAAAGACAGCGGGAGAAGAGTGAGAAAGACAGCGGGAGAAGAGTTAAAAAGACAGCGGGAGAAGAGTGAGAAAGACAGCGGGAGAAGAGTGAGAAAGACAGCGGGAGAAGAGTTAAAAAGACAGCGGGAGAAGAGTGAGAAAGACAGCGGGAGAAGAGTGAGAAATACAGCGAGAGAAGAGTGAGAAAGACAGCAGGAGAAGAGTGAGAAAGACAGCGGGAGAAGAGTTAAAAAGACAGCGGGAGAAGAGTGAGAAATACAGCGGGAGAAGAGTGAGAAATACAGCAGGAGAAGAGTGAGAAAGGCAGCGGGAGAAGAGTGAGATAGACAGAGTGAGCCGAATCAGAAGAATAACTACACATGGCGCTCTCTAAGAAGAGAAAAGTGGACAGCGAAAACAGAGTTTTCAACCCAGAATGGACAGACTCATTCATGTTCATTCTTCCCACTGGAACCACAAAACCAGTCTGTCTCATATGCTCAGAGACAGTGGCACTCATAAAAAGTGGCAACGTGAAACGCCACTATGAGACAAAGCACAAAGTTTTTCACCAGACATACCCACTCAAGTCTGAACTGCGGTCACAAAAAATAAGCAGTCTCAGAGCCCAATATGAACAATCCACCCGGATCCTGACCCATTCATTCACTGCCCAACAACGTGCTAATGAATGTTCCCTCAGAGTCACTTGGATTTTGGGTCAACACAAAAAGCCATTTACTGATGGAGGGGTTGTCAAGGAGTGGACGAGTGCAGTAGCTGAAACCTTACTTGAGGGGAAACAAAAAGAAGAGTTTTGTGACAAAATAAAGCAAATACCCATGTCAGCATCATCAGCCACAAAGAAAAGTGAAATGTTAACCCAGGATGTGCTAGCCCAGCTGGATGAAGCCATTCATAAGGTACCATGTGTAGGCTTAGCTGTAGATGAGTCCACTGATGTGTCTGACAATGCTCAGCTGTTAATTTATGTACGGTTCTTCAACCAAGAAAAGAAAGAGTTCTGTGAAGATGTGTTAGGTGTAACTCCCCTTAAGACCAGTACAAGAGGAGAGGACATCTACCTGGCCATTAAGGAGATGTTAACAAAGCGAGGAATAGGGCCAAAACAAGTGGTTTCAATAACCACAGATGGAGCCCCTGCCATGATAGGGAGAGAGAAAGGAGCTGTGGCAAGAATGAAAGAGGACGAGCTCATCTCTTACCACTGTATAATACACCAATCTGTCCTGTGCTCCACCCTGTCAGATGAGCATCCTGAAGTGATGAACACAATGATGAAGATGATAAATTTTCTCAGGGCATCCTCTTCCTATCAGCATCGTATGCTCAGGGAATTCCTCAGAGAAGTTGATGCAAACGCTGATGATCTGTTGCTGCACAGCAACATGAGATGGCTTAGCAAAGGCAGGGTGTTAGAGCGCTTTTGGTCCATCAGAAGGGAAGTAGCAGCTTTCTTGGAAGAGCTCAGAAGTCAGAAGGCAACAGAGTTTTCTCTCTTTTTAAAAGATCAGAAAAGGATGGATAATGTGGCCTTTTTGGTTGATATCACTTCACACCTTAACAAACTTCATTTGAAGCTACAGGGCAAGGACAATACAATTTGTGAACTGATGACAGCTGTCCGCTCCTTTCAGAGGAAAATAGAGGTGTTCAAGGAAGACCTGCAGGGAGACTGTGCACACTTCCCAGCAGTGCAGGAACAGGTTCAGGGACAGAGAGATGTGTCTTCTTTTGGTGACTTTGTCGATAAGCTGATTGTAAACTTCTCCAAACGTTTTGACAGCTTCCATTTTGGACAGCAGCTCACCTTGTTCATTCAGAACCAGTTTCTAATAACAGATGTCAGTGGGTTCTCAAAGGAAGTCACACAGCACTTCAAATGGGCAAATGCTGGGCCTCTCCAGATGCAACTGATTGATCTCCAAGCAGATGTGGCGCTGAAAGAGCAGTTTGGAATAACTGACCCGCCACTTTCTGACTCCAAATGGTCTCTGAGACAGCTTTCCCAGGTCTGAGGAAAGTAGCCCTGTACACATTGACCATGCTTGGCTCCACATACAGCTGTGAGGCAGCTTTCTCTGCAATGAACATAATTAAAAGTAAATATCGATCCAGGCTCACCAATGAGCACCTGCACATGTGCATGAGAATGGCCCTGACATCATTCCAGCCTAGATTTAAACTCCTGGCAGGACAAGCTAGAGCTCAGTTCTCTCACTGAACAACAGAAAGTGGGGGGCGGGGGGTGCATAAAAGAGGGAAAGAAAGACAAGCTAAAACTGTTCAATTGTGTTGAGATATCTGTTTTTGAAATTGGTTGAGACTGTTAAAACGTTCAAAAAGAAAAAGGGGAAACTCAAGCTGCTGCTATACTTTATTTTATTTTTTTTAAATAAAGTATATATTTTTTATCTTTATTTTAAGATTATTATTATATTTATGTTCACCATTTTGATTTTAAATGCAGACCTTCTTTTACTTGAAGAGATTAGTTTCAGTTGAGTCAGTTGAACCTCCTTAAATAATACATATCTTCAGTATTATCTGTATAATTGTATAAAAGTGACAATAAATATTGTCGAAATGGATACTAGGATACTTCAATATATATCACACTGAATCATAACGCAAGTTAGACATAATGATCCGGACCTTTGCTTGAGGACATTTTCTCTAACTGGACCTATTTGAATTTTAGTTGAATACCCCTGATATAGACCCTATAATATCTGTGGTATAAAGGCTGGGACGAATTCCAAATTATAAATATGTACACTTTATGTTAAGTATGGACCGTCGCGATTCCCGTTGAAACAATGGTGCGTTTTTTTTTTTTTTACGATTTTCGTTTACTGATTTTTCCTAAACGGTTATGATTTACTAACCGGTTACACGTGCACACGTGTACCCGTGCACACCCCTACATAGGAATGTGAAAAATATTACAGTATGTCATTTAGTCTGAACAGAACAAATAAGAGTCTCATTCTGCTCTTTGAAATAATTATTCATTCTGTCTTCAAAATAAGAGTCTCTTACCGCCCCACAGTGTGTCGGCCAGTTCCTCCTGGTTCATCTCCATCAGGCAGAGCTTTGTGATGTCCACCACTCCCTCTATGGCGCACCTCCTCTGCTCCTCCTTCTTACCATCCACCACCTCCTCCTCCCTCTGACCCTCTGAGCATTGTGGGTAATCTGGGAAGAGACCCCTCCAGAGCTTCTTCAGCTCCTTGTCGAGGAAAGCGTGTGCGTTCTCCTCAGCCCTCTGGAACAGAACAAACATCAAGGAGAACTTTACTCTGAACTCACTGAGGACATCAGAAGCATCTGTCCTGGATTCACGTCCGCTGGTCTAAAGAGGGAAGCCTGGAGACTATGAGCTCCACAAGAGATGCTTTCTGATGTTAATGTAGAGCTGAAGTCAAATGTCTTGGTGGACATTTACACACCTTGATCAGCTCTGATTGATGCTGCTGTACAGACTGAGCACTAGTAACCTTTGACTTCTCCTTGGGTTGCCTGCGGACACACACACACACACACACACACACACACACACACACACACACACACACACACACACACACAATCTATTATAAATCCCCTGACTTGTAAACATCAGTATCAGTAGAGTCTGATAACAACCAACTTGTCTCTTTTATCGTCTGTTTGAAACTCCTACCTCTCCTCTCTGGAGGGGCGTCCATCTTTAAAGTTAACAGGTAGATCCATAGACCAGTCACTCTTCATGGAGACACAGCTGGGTCCAGGGGAGTCTGCTCTCTCCTGCGTCCTTCTGAAAAACAAACATCATCTGGAAGTTAGGATTTGTGGATATCGTTTCATCATCATTTATTGCAGGGCTACCCAACTACTATCATGACTTTCCATTTCAATAATCTTTCTATGATTTTTGAAATATAAATATAAAGGGGAGCTGAAAAATGAAGTTATTATGGCATTTAAGCACTAACATATTGACATAAAAACAGTACCCTTCATACTGTGCATAGAGTGTTGATTCACAATGCATTTAGCTAACATAGAAAATAGAGTTTCTACATTTCTAGCAAGACCTGTGTTATTCTTCATGGATTATTTGTTTCAATATATCACTTCACCTCCTAAGATCAATTCAAACTGATTCAATAAATGGGGCAGTTTGAAAGACATTGAACCTTTAAACATTAAACCTGTAAAGTCTGCTACAAGTCGTCTTAATATTAATTTTATTCATACGATTGCTGGGTCCAGGGGAGTCTGCCCTCTGCTGCTGCTCTGGCCTTCAACACACACACAGCTTTTACTCAGACTAATGATGGAGTCATGATGTATCACTGCTGAGCTCTGAGATGGACATCAGTCACACACAGAGAGATCCTCTTCTTACCTCTTAGCTTTGCTCCGGAAGTGATAGAAGTGAATGAGGCTACATTTACTTTATGAATTGTTTTGTGTGGCGATTTTGTTTTTTATCTAGGCCTACATGAAATTCTGCATCTATTGTGTGTTTTCATTTTTTTTTTCACATTTTTTCCTCGGATGGGCAACGTGAGTCGAGGAGGGCATATGGCCAGTTGCCCGGGCAACCTGAGCAACCCCCTGTGCACGACCCTGCTTGTCCATGATGTATACATAATGGTGAGCGAGGGTACCAGATTGACAGGTTTAACTTTGTTGGGAATACCTGAACCCTCGCTTCGACTGGGAATATTTGCATGTCTTCATCAATGGAAGAATTGGGAAAAATGGTTTGTGATATGGAGTGGTCTGCACAAGGGATACACCAACTCACAATTCGGTTTGTATCATGATTTTTGACCCACGGTTCGATACGTCCCACGATTATTTTAAATTTAAAAAGCCTTTTATTTAAACAACACTTATCTAACAATTAACTTAATGTTGCATTTTATAACAAATAATTTGGAACACTGAACAGATTTGAACAGAAAGAATACTATTAAAGTATAGCAGAATTAAAAAATAAATAACCAAAGATTGCAGTTGGAGGATGCTTGCAGGTAGGAAAAAACCCTCAACTAGTTTTGTGGTTTAGGCTTACGTATCTGAAAATATTAACGTCAAATAAATAATAGTACTTTGAATAGTTTGGTAGCACTAACACGCGTTCTCGCTAGAAGAAACGGTGCCTATGTATCCTGTCCTTGATAAGGCTTGTTTGCGCTCTGTTTTGATGGTCGACAGTAAGCACATTATCTAAAATCGTTTTCTGGAGCAATATGCATCTGTTTGCATTAACAGCGGCAATTACGACGGGTGTGCAGGCTGAATTTAGGGTCATTTGGGGGAATTCTCACTACTCCCATGATCCCATGGACCCCATGATGGAGACTCTCACACACACACACACACACACACACACACACACACACACACACACACACACACACACACACACACACAATCTATTATAAATCCCCTGACTTGTAAACATAGGCGTAATTTACGCGGGGGTTAGAGGGGTTATAACCCCCTCAATAATCAGATCCAGCTAATATAACCCCCTCAATATCATCACACATAATTCAGATGAACAAAAAAATTTAATATTCTGAATTAATACCTTGTTTGTTTTCTTTATTAATTTAATTTGTCAGCAAGATAGTATCATGTTTTGATAATCTATAATGTACCCCCCCCCCCCAGCCCACCGACTACTTGGTATTACCCGAACTATTTCGCAAGGTCGCTGGGGTGAATAGTAAGAGAAGACTAATGCTAACTATGAATGGATATGAAAAGGACACTGAAAGGCAGCCAGGGCCAGACAACAATTTTTAATTGTTGGTCGTCAAAGGAGCCAAAAGCCAAAAGGAGTAAAAATCCTGACGATAAGGAGGTAAATATCCGTATTGTTAAGTTAGGTGTTATCATCCACTCTATATTTTTTCACTACCTGGATAGTTTACGCCTCCATTTAAAGTGGAGAGGGACCTTCACTTTCCCCATAAACCCTCAAAATAAAGAGGTATCAGTGGAGAAACAAAATAATTTTCGATTGAGAGCATAATTTCACATTCAAACAGTATCGTTGGTGTGCTATGTGCAGTAAAACCAGACGATCTGAATAATTCCTGATTCATGCCAGATATTTATTTCCCGCTTTGTAAGAGCTAGCTAGCTAACTATGTGAACTTTATATGATTAGCATAGGCTACGTTGTAATGGCATCGATAGACGTCCTCAAACTAAGATTCTAGAACCCACTGCCTCAAACGTACTCGGTTACGGGTGGGTAAAATGCAATGTGAGTACAGAGACCAAATTGCTGTTTGCTCCCATACAGTCACACATACAGTTTTTTGGGGGAATGCATTAATTTACTTAGAGATGTCATCCATTGACAGCTAGCTCCTGTGGGCTAGTTCAGAGGTTACACCACTCCTTTTGAGCGTGCACTCCTGTACTGTACACACACATACACACACACACAACGGTTAATGACGGTGCATGTGAGTAGGCTTGCTCGTAGGAAACATTGAAACAGCATTATTGTTATTATTATTATTAATAATAATAATAATAATAATAATAATAATAATGGTATTATTATTATTATTATTTTATACAAAAATGTGTAGCAGTCTAAATGTGCTAGTAAGTGGGCAAAAGGAGTTTAAAATGCTTTACAACTTTTTGGTGAGGGAACACATATTCTCCAAAACTGATATCGATACCACCTCTCAACCCATTTAATATTTTTTTATATATCAGGAGAAGAGGGAAAGAGAGGGAAATGGCCAAGGAGGCGACAGAGGGTCAGGTGACCAGAAAGAGAGAGAAGAAGAAGACAGAGGAGGCAACAGAGCAATTGAAGGAGAGAGAGGAGGCGACAGAGGGACAGGTGACCAGAAAGAGAGAGAAGGCGACAGAGCAATTGAAGGAGAGCGAGGAGGCGACAGAGGGTCAGGTGACCAGAGAGAGAGAGAAGAAGGAGACAGAGGAGGTGACAGAGCAATTGAAAGAGAGCGAGGAGGCGACAGAGGGTCAGGTGACCAGAGAGAGAGAGAAGAAGGAGACAGAGGAGGTGACAGAGCAATTGAAGGAGAGCGAGGAGGAGACAGAGGGTCAGGTGACCAGAGAGAGAAGAAGAAGGAGACAGAGGAGGCGACAAAGGGTCAGATGGCCAAAGTGAGGGAGAGAGAGCACAGAGACAGGCAGCGCAGGAGGCACAGATGACCAGGTAAGAGACCTCAAACAAAATTGTGCATGCCATACACTGTCAGAACACTGAACTGCATACTACTCTGTAGTATTCCATAAGAGTTTAAGGACTGAAACCACTTGATTCTCTACTATAGCACTTGGGGGGTTGTCAAACTCTAGGCATTGTTATAATAATAATATGAATAATAATTAATTTAATTTGTAACATACTCTTAATTCTGAGGAATCCCAGAATCCCAGTTACGGGTTTTAAGTGTAAATAAAACTGTAGATGCCCTTTCAAAAAGTGCTGACTTATCTTGACATTGCTCATTGTGCCTAGTATTTAGTTTTGAATGAGAGATCTTGTGTAAAGTAAGTAATTTGGTTGCTGTGGTTTCCCCACAGAGGGTCACATGATGAGGGCAGCAGTCAGGCAAATGAGCATGTGAGAACACAAGGGAACATAATTTAGCTGTGAAGAGCATTATTGATCAATACATTCATTTAATAGGATTGTTATTTCAGAGAGTGACAAGTTTTCATGTCATATGTTACAGGATATTGAGCCCCAGGGATTTGATGTTTCAGACATCCTCACCTGCACAAAGCCTGCACAACCTGACCCTAAGCTTATAGTAGTGCAGAAGCGAGATAACTGTGTGTTGTCTTTTCAAGAGAAATGGTTCAAAACTTTTCCTTGGTTACATTACAGTGCCACTTTACAAGGAGTCATATGTTTTCACTGTGCCAAGGTTTTTTTGAATCAGCCAACATATGCAAGCAAGTGTGACCCTGCCTTTGTGAGTGTTGGCTTTAGAAATTGGAAAAAAGCTATCCAGAAGTTCTCACAACATGCAAAAAGTCAGTTGCATATCCATGCCGTGAACATCTATGCACAAAAAGGTAACACTATAGCTTCACAGCTTTCTTCAGCTGTTGCCAGACAACAGGAGGAAGCAAGGTATGGATTGATGAAGATTGTAGGCTCAATCAAATACTTAGCTAGGCAAGGTTTACCGCTACGAGGTCATGTGGAAGAGAAGGGTAATCTATCCCAACATCTGAAAGAAAAGGCAGAGGATGACCCTGCTTTTCAGAAGTGGTTAGAGACACGCAAGCAGGATTACACAAGTCCTCTCATTCAAAACGAGGTACTAGGCATAATGAGCAAAGACATTATAAGAGGAATAGCTGACACTATTAGATGCCTCCCAGTCACACAGTTTGCCTTGATTGTTGATGGGACACAAGACATATCAGGTCAAGAACAAGAATCTGTATGTCTTCGTTATGTGGATCATGACTTAAATCCTCATGAGGAATTCATTGGGATGTATTCAGTGCATGAGACCACAGGAGAATCTCTTGCAAATGTAGTATTAGATGTTATCTGCAGACTAAATTTGCCATTGTCAGCTCTGCGTGGGCAGACATATGATGGCGCAGCAAATATGTCTGGCAAATATTCTGGAACACAGGCTCACATTAGGAAGAAACAACCACTTGCTTTGTATGTGCACTGTGGAGCACACTGTGTTAATTTGATAGCACAGAAGGCATGCACAGCTTCTATAGTTGTGCGAGATGCCCTTGACTGGGTTCATCAATTAGGAGTTTTGTGTGGACAGTCTGGCAAATTCAAACATATGTTTCATACGATAGCGATATCTGACCACGGAACCTCAAGTGCCCTGAAACCACTTTGTGCTACTAGGTGGACCGTCAGACACGGTGCCATCCATTCTGTTTTAACACAGTATGACTCAATCCTCACTGCCTTAGAGGAAATGGCAGGGACTAACTCTCCCACTGCAACCACTGCAAATGGTCTATTTCAGCAGTTTATGAGAGGCAGCACTGTAGTTGGTCTTGTGATGGCACAAGCAGTTATTGGAGAGCTAGAGTGTCTCAACAGGTCTCTTCAGAGAAGGACAGAGACTGTTTCTGGTATGCGGGCTGCTGTTTGTAAGGTTCAGTCTACTCTCAATGGCAAGAGGAGTGATGAGGCCTTCCAACACCTTTTTGAGAGGGCATCTACAGTTGTGAATTCTGTAGACTTAGAACCCATAACAATGCCATGATTGATGAGTGCTATGGAGAATCAAGTGGATTCAGTCCTAAAACTCCTATAGAATATTACAGAGTTGAGTTTTATAAGGTACTTGACACCATTCACACACAGTTCACTGAACATTTCCAGCAGGGTGGTCTTCTTACCCTCCAAAAGCTGGAGAACACCTTGCTTTCTGGAAATATTGATCCGGTGGTTCATGACTACCCAGAAATTAATGCCCAGCTGCTGGAAATCCAGCTACCGATGTTCAAACACAATTACATGTACCGTTCCTGTGGAGAGGCTACACACATTATCAGAGAGTTGCCAGCAGAGGTGCGAGGATTATTTACCGAAGTCGAAACTCTGATGAGATTACTCCTTGTGGTACCAGTCTCGTCCTCTGAGGCAGAGAGGAGCTTTAGTGCTCTTCGACGATTAAAAACTTGGTTACGCACAAGTATGTCACAGCAGAGGCTGAACCATGTTGCAGTGTGCAACATCCATCAGGACAAATTGGACCTCTTAACTAAGAAGTCAATTTGTGCACAGTTCATTTCTTTTACACCAAGACGCAAACAGGTGTTTGGTGCTTTTATGTGAAATGCTTTTATACTTCTTTTGTATTTACCTGCTTTTGTTTAGATGTTGATAGTTTGAGCTGGTGATGCCCGACAATATGTTTATTGAATTGTGCATTTGTATTGAATTGTGTGAATTTGCTGGATGTAGGTGTCAATAATACAGTGATGCAATTGATTAATCTTTAAGTTCTTGCGTGTTTTTTTCATAAGATAGACACACACAAAATCAATTAAGTGGAAGCTGCCACTGCTGACTAATGCTTAAACACTGAATTTTACTACTGTGTCATTATGGCATAAATAGTCAAAAAGAAGCCAAAATCAGTAAAGGTATCGCAATGTATTTCTAATACAGGAACGGCAAATTGGCATGTTACCTTTTACACAAGAAGATGATTGATTAAATAAATATGCCGCGAGTTTAACCCCCCCAAAGGTAGACCCAAAGTTACGCCCTTGCTTGTAAACATCAGTATCAGTAGAGTCTGATAACAACCAACTTGTCTCTTTTATCGTCTGTTTGAAACTCCTACCTCTCCTCTCTGGAGGGGCGTCCATCTTTAAAGTTAACAGGTAGATCCATAGACCAGTCACTCTTCATGGAGACACAGCTGGGTCCAGCGGAGTCTGCTCTCTCCTGCCTCCTTCTGAAAAACAAACATCATCTGGAAGTTAGGATTTGTGGATATCGTTTCATCATCATTTATTGCAGGGCTACCCAACTATTATCTCATGACATTCCATTTCAATAATCTTTCTATGATTTTTGAAATATAAATATAAAGGGGAGCTGAAAAATGAAGTTATTATGGCATTTAAGCACCAACATATTGACATAAAAACAGTACCCTTCATACTGTGCATAGAGTGTTGATTCACAATGCATTTAGCTAACATAGAAAATAGAGTTTCTACATTTCAACCCAGACCTGTGTTATTCTTCATGGATTATTTGTTTCAATATATCACTTCAGCTCCTAAGATCAATTCAAACTGATTCAATAAATGGGGCAGTTTGAAAGACATTGAACCTTTAAACATTAAACCTGTAAAGTCTGCTACAAGTCGTCTTAATATTAATTTTATTCATACGATTGCTGGGTCCAGGGGAGTCTGCCCTCTGCTGCTGCTCTGGCCTTCAACACACACACAGCTTTTACTCAGACTAATGATGTAGTCATGATGTATCACTGCTGAGCTCGGAGATGGACATCAGTCACAGACAGAAAGATCCTCTTCTTACCTCTTAGCTTTGCTCCGGGGGCCAAGTTCCCCAGACAGAGTGGTCTTAGAGGTAGGACCCCTCTCCTCTCTCTCCTCATCCATAGTAGACTGGAGACCTGGACACAAACACAACTCATCCATCACTTCATTTGCCTTCTGAACTTTAGCTGTTTATTGAGAGAGATTATTGTGACTGCGTCACATTAAAACATTATGGACGTCATAGACCGTCAATATGAACCCCACAACATAACCACACTGCCCTCACTACAGTGCAGATGTGTACAGCAGATGAGAACTGAGAGATGAGAATTAAACACCTTGGAGACCGCAACTGTGCTTAAACTACAACACAAAAAAGATATACAAAAGACTTAAAACATGCATTGTGGTAAAATTAAAAAAGTAAAGAATGTTTGAATAATTTCTCTACTGGAACAAAGTCTGAATTCTGTCACTTTACTGAACCACAGATCCCATATAAA
>NC_136937.1:33870733-33880733 GCF_949987615.1 Pollachius pollachius | reverse complement strand
CCCCTCACTTTCAATTGGCCCTCGGGGACGAATAAAGGGATTTGAATTGAATTAGTGATGTCATTCGATATGCTTATTGCATGTTGTTACATGGAGCTCATCACACTAACAATAAGCTGTTATAACTTTATATCAGTCAGCTGTTATCCTGCTCTAAACCATCACACTAACAATAGCCTGTTATAACTTTATATCAGTCAGCTGTTATCCTGCTCTAAACCATAACACTAACAATAAGTTGTTATAACTTTATATCAGTCAGCTGTTATCCTGCTCTAAACCATCACACTAACAATAACCTGTTATAGCTTTCTATAAGGTTAGATCGATATTAAAATGTCCCATCACTACATAAGGTCTGTAGCCTTCTGTAACAGTCATCAGTGTGTTGGAAAACTGGGGTTGAAAAGACCACAGCTGGTGAAACAGGCTGACTTAATAATTATGTATCTTATTATATTATATCAACATCTCCTGACCATATAAATGGTCTTTAACCAAACCATTGCTGTAATTTCATGAACACAAAAGCATTGTAATAAGCCATAGTATGTTTAGTGAAACACAGAAGGCAACGTTTGGTATTTCCAGAATGAAGACTGTTAAACCCAACCAATATTACTAATAGATTTACACACTCAACCTTAATAAGTAGAAGTACTAATGTCTGCTGAAACTCATGACAGCTGTCTTAATGTAGCCACATCAATATTGTCAGCTGATCATCGGTGTCTCTCAGAACTTCTGTTGACATGTGAATACTGATGCAGGAAGATTTACATGACATGGGCTATATTGTTCTGATGGTAAATGCTGGTTATTCCTGAATGCAATGTCTTGACCTCAGGGGAAAACTCTACTCCAAGAGACCAGCCGAACCTAAACTAAAACCTCGCTCCTCGAACCCCTTTCTCCCAAGATCAACGCAACGAGCTGCACTTTATATTTCTCATTGATTTTCTGATTTTTCATTTAATGAACTAACTTGAAACTTTTCTCTCTGCCAGTGATGTCGGGTCAAACTCAACGCTGATTGGTTATCGCGGCTAAGCGTCATGCATAGGAGCTTGACGTTCAATTTTTTTAACTCCGCGATTAGGTGCGATGGGCGAACAGGACACCGACGCACAGCGGAGGGTTCTTGCTTCGCCCTGAAGGGGCTTATTTTCTTCTTACTTGCCAAAACGAAAAAATAACTTCACTTGGTGTTTCTTTAAAAAATTTATTCGTTACCAGCATAGTGTTGATCAGCAGAGAAATAGTCTGCCAAAGACGTTGACGTCGCTTAGCAACCGAAGACGCTGTGGTTGACAAGTTACCGGACTACTACATGCCAGTGAACGGAGCGTTCCACGGCATTGGGAAGACCCGTGTAATAACATATATATAATATTATATATATAATATTATAATATATTATATATTATATATTAATATTATAATATAATATTTCTGTTTATGGCATCGATTTCTCCTCAGATATGGCCAATAAAGCAATGATTTAAAAAAAAACCACAAATGGTCGATCAAAGGCCCGGCCCGACCCGGCTCGAGGATAGTGGTGGGAAATATCGGCCCGACCCGGCCCGCGGGTCGGCCCGGGTTCGGGCTCGGGCTCGAGCAGAGAATCTAAACTCAACATCCTCCGTAGGCGCTCACAGCTGGGGGAGTTTCACCACCTCCTCATCGTTTCAGCACCCAGTGAAACGTTGACTTGGTCGTCCATGTTCTTTCTGCTTCTGTGAATCCTCCATCACTCTGCCAGTGACATCGGGTCAAGCTCAACGCTGATTGGCTATCGCGGCTAAGCGTCACGCGTAGGAGCCCAACACACCTACACACTATTTCAGGGGGAATAGCAGGCGGCACGGGGGGTTCCACCTGAGGCGCAGCCGGGGACCTAGGACTGTCGTCGTCAGATACGTCATCGTAGCTGGTGGACCGAAAGCCATCATGGCAGGTGACAGGGACTTTGTAACAGTCCGTCGACTTGACTCGATAGGTGAAGTTCCTAAGTTGTGATCCGGCGAACTTGCGCAGACCACACCAGAGACCCTCGTTGGAAACGACGAGATATCGGTCGCGGCTGCATGCTTTGTTGCGGTCAGTGCGAATGTAAACTAGATCGCCAACCTCGATTGGAGAGGGGACCAAGGTCCTCCCATGAGGGGCCTTAGATTTCTCACTGTGGGCGTGATTCTTGCTCCGCACATCGTGTTGTCTGCGTATAAGCTCCTCATCAGCTAGGGGCAACTGAGTGCAGGTGAACTGGTCTCTCTGTGTCCACATTTCCCGGGCAGACAGGCCACATGGACGGAGTCTGGAGTTCAAGCAAGCGGTCGCTATGGCCAAGAGTCTCGCTGATATAGGACCACCCCGTGGCTGCTGCCGGAGCAGTTCCTCCTCTAACTCCTGCACTGCCTTCTCTGCGACAGGGTTTTTATTAAGGTTCTTCGCTCGCCCCAGCTCCAGTGAAATTCTGTGCTGGGCAAGGAGCGAGTCGGTGACCAGGGCCCTAAAGGCAGGGGCTGGGTCTGTCCGGATCACGGCAAATGGACCATCTAGGGGGCGCAATTCCACACATAGCCTGATGAGTCCATCCCGCAGGGTCTGGCTACCCTCATCCTCCACGAGCATGGCCACTGTAAAGGATGTCACACACTCACATACCACTAGCACTAACTGACGTGCTCGCTTCATGACGTCAGCGGCGAAGGTGATGCCGACAGCAGCTGGGGGATCAGACGATGACTGTTCCACAATGACCTGGGGGGTGTGACGAAGGGCAGCACAGGAATGACAGCCATCAGTAACCCGGCTGACAGACTTGTCGAGGTCAAGGGCAAAGAAGTATCTCCCTACTGTCTTCCTGAGCTGATTCGCCGTTGGGTGACTAAGCTGCAAGTGTAAAGCGGTCACCAGGCCATCCAGAACCTGTCTGGGGACAATGATGCACTCCCTCGATGGGGAGAGAGGCTCATCACGTTTCACAATGAGCACGCCATCACTGGCTATGGACGCTATGCTAAGGTATCTTTTGATGTCCTTGATTTTGGTCATCTTCTTAGACGGCCGTGTCCCTTGAGTGAGATGAGCATGGGTGCGACGCAGATCAGAGCATTCAGACTGTAGGGACCGCCATGCTGTCCTGCTCGTGCACAGAAGTCTTGCGCGACCAGCCAGGATATCATCACTGGACAGCAAGCGCACGACTGAGTCCTGAGTCCGTTGCACAAAGCTGCACACTTGGCACGCCATGTCAGTGCAGTCAGGAGGGTTACGGCTGGCAAAGTCAGATGGGAGAATGGCAGCGGCAGCCACATGTCGGACCGATACTTGGAACCTGCTTGCCGTGGAGAGGAATGTAGACACACGGGGACTAGCAGAGAACTCACCCCTGCAAAGCTTCTCATAGGCTTGCACACATGGTTTGCTGTCGGTCAGGACACAGGCCCTGTGCGATGACTGAATGATGTAGGGACCAAAGTGTTTGACAGCTGCAGCAATGGCAAGAGCCTCCACCTCACAGGGCAGCCATGTTAATTGATGGTTACGTAACTTAGCGCTGAAAAACCAGCAAGGGCAAGCTTTTTGTTGCGCATTATGTACAGGGTAGCGGCTATGCCAGGTCTCCTAACGGCGCCATCAGACACAATCCATAGCTGATCATCTGGACGTGGCAGCGTGACTGAGCGGCTGGAGGAGAGGCACTCCTTAACTTTCCTGAAGGCACAGTGTATTTCTTCAGTCTAAGTAATGTTCTCCTGTGACGTCTTCCCTGCGATAGCATCGTCCAGAGGAGCAAGGAGGGCAGAGCAGTGTCGGATCACACGGGCCATTACCTTAACCACTCCAATGAAAGACTTCATGCCTCCTACTGTCTTCGGAGGCTCACAAGCAGCTAGTGTGGACACTCGATGGGGGCTTGGCTGAAGCTTACCCTGGGACCACACCCACCCCAGCACGTTTGTAGAGTGAGGGTTAATGACAGTCTTTGACGCCGAAAGGCGCAGGTTGCAGCGTCTCAGAGCATGTAGGACCGAGGACCAGTTATTCACCAGCTCCTCTGGGGAGTTGCCGCCACAATACAAATCATCAGCGAGCTTCGCCACCACACCGGCTTGAAGCAGATCACCCAGCACACGGCACATGAGTTCTTCGAGAGCCGTCTCTGATCCAGGCATGCCCATAGCCGAGCGTGCATAGACACGGACTCCTCGGACGGGAGTGACAACGCCACAGTATTTCATGGATTCGTGCGACAGTGGTATTTGGTAGAAGGCATTTGTCAAATCAGTCGCTATCAGGTGTCTCCACTGAGCAATTTGACGTATGGTGCTGTCCACATCAGGCATTAGAGATGGCTGGGGTTTTGAATATCGGCCAACATCAGCAAAAGCAGTCACCAGACGATAACCGCCACTCTGTTTCCTGACTAGGAAGGAAGGGTTGAGATATTCCACTGACACACCTACATCCTCTGGGCGTCGGAAGACCCCCAGACTCTCCAGCTCATCGAACTTCTGTTGCAACTCGGTAAGTTTGTCTCTGCCATATAAGGGTAAGCGGCCTTTGCGTTGTGGAGGCTCAACCGGACCCATGTTCACTTTGGATTTGAATGGGCCTACAGCGCCATTGTAACCCGAGATAGCAGGGTTGAAAACCTCATCATGTTCGTCCAGCAAGGTATGAAACCTATCTTTAAAGCCGGGAGGGAGTAGGTTGTCTGGATCCACTTGGATGCCCCGGGAGTGTTTAACACCTGTAGTCAGCACAGGGAGGTGTCTGACTATGGGCGTGATAGTGTAAGAGTCCGGTGCTGGGTGTGGTGTGGACGGTGGTGAGAGGGGATCCACTTGGCAGAAGTGCTGGTGGCGCTTCAAGACATGAGGCTCACTCGAGAGGTTCGGGATGCGGACCCCTCCTGCAACGCTTGATATCACTCCAGGGTGAGGCCAGGCATGTGACATTTCACACTTGCGCGCACTGTGCGCATCCAGGCGGGGTTCCAAGACATATGCCGAATCGGACGGATGGTGGGAGGCATATCTCCACAAACTCACCCGGTCAAATGGTGGTTGAAGTGGGAGGGGCACGCAACAGTATGGTGCGGCGGACAGCGTTCCTGGTGAGTTGGGTGTCAGCGGAGCCCTAGGGGAATGCTGTACCATCGGCTACGGTGACCAGTCTTTTAGCAGGACGCACAGAAATGTCATTTGAGGACATGAGGGGGGTGCCTGCCAGTATGTCCACATCCAAGTGTTCAAATACGAGGCCGTCAAAGTGGAATTCATTTGAGTCACGACAAAACGCGAGGCGGGTCTCTCCTACCACCTTCATGGGAGAGGAACCGTCGGCCTGGTGAGCCGACTGGGAGCTCGGGGTCACAAGAGCACCAAGGCGGCGTGCCGCTGACAGTCTTATCATGTTGCACGTAGCACCAGTGTCAAGAATAATGCGTGCATGGTGGTGTTTGCAAAAGGTGTCGATGTATGGAGATTGCCGAACTTGTACAGCGCGAGCAGTGTGGGGCTGTGTCGGCTCAGGGCACTCGTGAGGAAGTGGCTCATCAGGATACTCATGGTACACGGCTGTGTCGTCAGGATCCTTGTCAAGCACAGAGACAATCTGTCTTGCCTTCAGCATGAATCTACGGTCCTGTTCGGGCAAGTACTTGCATGCGCTGAGGAAGTGTGTGTTGCCCTGGCGGCCTGCTTGTTTGCAGAGAGGGCATGATTTCTCATGGGGGCTCATTCTCATCGGCATTCTAGGGGAAGCACCGAATGGGGGCTTGCGTGGCAATGAGCTACTGTATGTGCGGCTAGTGGCAGCCGCACGCATGATTTTGGCATCGTCAGCTGTGCGGATTTCATTCAGGAGGGAGTCAAGAGCTCGGGAAATCTCTGGTTTGATAGAAGCCAATGTACGTGTGCGTAATTCAGTGCCGTAGCGTTGTTTGATAAGTTTGGGTAAGCCAGTATGAATTAAGCGTAGCCATGTCACAACTACAAAGTTCTCAAGGGATGGGGACAGCTCTTCATCCTCAGCTAGAGTTTCGCCATGGTGAGTCAACACACGAGCTTTGAGGAGGCTATCCTCTGTAAATGCCATAAGGCGCTGATATAGATCTTCAGGTCGCTCGTCAGTTTCTAAGTGAATGTCCACAAAATCAATTAGCTGAGCGCCAGTTGTCTGGAAACCGTAATGTAGTCGAATGGCTTGCCAGATACCATCTATTGATGTGGAATTTCGAACAATGGTGTTACGTGAAATCACAGGGCAATAGTTAGCAATCTGACCTAGCATCAGTTCTAAATGGCTCACTTTCTGTTGAGCAGTTCGCCTGCGAGCTTCAGCAATTTGCTCACCATTGTCCCGGAATCCTCTGAGAACGGCAGTTCTACTCTTCTTAGCCCACGTCGCCCCCTCGACGAGAAGTGGAGCAAACAATGGGTCCAAAGAGAGTGTGTATAGTAGGTTTTGCTTCCAGTTTTCAAAAGAATTCAGAGTCTCTTGTTTGGAGACTCTGCACCACTGTTTAGGTGCACGGTTGTTAGTCGCCATTACGCAGATGGAGAGGATCTCAAACTACCTTCTCGGTTGATGACTTGTTCGTCGGAGTTGGAGATGTTTCAATTGTGAGGCTGGGTTCAGTGAATTTGCGCTGCCACCACGCCAGTAGTTAGGAAAAACTCACAACCGAGAGTATAGTAGTCGAACATAACTTTACTGAGGATCCACACAGGGGAGCGGGGAGCGCGCACGGAGACAGGCAGGAAAACAACAAAAAAAAGGAAAGGCAGGCGACGGCGCATGCGCCGATGAGGGTTAAACAATAACAAGCCAGCGGACTGGTGCTAGGCAATAGGAAAGCAACCTGAAGGATAGCGGGGCGGCGGCGCTTGGCAATAGGACAGCGACCTGAAGGATAGCGGGGCGGCGTGCCGCCGAGCGCTTCTCAATACGCAGTAGGCCAATTACATTACAATATTTCATGGACGCAAGTCAAGACACTCAGTCTTTATCTTTAGCCTACATGACAAAACACACACGATAATCCGATATATCGTATTCGTATCATACGGAACACTGACATAGGGGGATGCATTGGCTAAAGTTGTTTGGATGCACGTTGTCTTATAACAAGGAGAGGCAAGGTTGTGCATTACAATGCAAACACAACAATAATTTGCACTTATCTGGCGCACTTAGAAGAGCAATCAACTGAATAAATTTCAGGTGTATAGTCGGAGACTGGCACGCAATCAGTGCACTTGCAAATGAGAGCCTGCAGTAAGTACCGATTGTGTGACATTTTTTAACCTTCCATCTACGACTACAGCAAATAAGATCAGACAGATACATTATAATAGCAAGATGTATATAACAAGCTCTGTATCTGACCATTGAAAATCCACTTCTGCCAATGTGGATCAGGTAAAACCAGGCAATATTAAAATATTTCTAACATAAAAACTAGGCTATACGTAGGCCTATAGCATATCATACATTTGACGTGTATATAGACTAGAGTTAGACTACATGTAGGCTACGGTTGTCAAATTCAGCCTCCGCTGCATAATTGTATTATGCACGCGTGGAGATACACTTAGTAGGGCATCTGATGGATGCGTTACCTGGAGCGTTGTGGCCCCCTGAGGTAAGTGTTGTGACTTTAATACTGGGCAGGCGTGGACTCAGGTATGTGCTCTGATTGGCTAAGCATGGTGCTGAACTCCCGCCTCCTGGATACCTGTATGTGTACTCTGCGCTAATCCCTTGGGGCTATGTGTTGGCATTGCAACATAGTTTGTGGCTTGGTGCTGATCTCTTGTGGCTATAAGCGGGAATTACACTTGTTCTTGTGGCCTTGAGCGTCTGGGTTTCTCGAACACTTGGGCCGCTCGTATCTCTAGAATTGATACATGATGGATGGCTTCCTGTATGAGCTGGACGCCTCCCTAGGCTCAGGATCCCTCCCTATGATGAGAAAGAAGCCTCTCTAATTGGTTTCTCGAATACCTGGGGGCCTCCCTGGGGTCAGGATCCCACCCTTTTGTGAGAAAGAAGCTTCTCTAATCGCCATGGACATATGTGGACTGTTGGTATAAATGTGTGAATTGTGTCACAATATATATTCAAGTCAAGTTCTCTCCCTTTTTTGTGCATTCTCCACTTAAAACAGATAGGTGTATCCACTCAGTGTTCCTACTGGGTTTCACTCAATAAACAAACTGTTTCCTCTTTATTTTATTTTATTGATGTCTCCATTGATGGTCAGTTGCTGGGTTAATACTCTTTTGGATGTAGTTCTCTCGAACTTTAGTTGTTCAACTGATTTTTCAGCTGCTTCATCAGCCATGATTATGTCTTGCTACGGGTTGTTCAGTTGTGAACTAGGAAAGTGGAGGTAAGTGCAACTCCCCAATGGTGCTTTATTGTTGTTTTGGTGCTTTATTGTTGCTTCCCAGGATTTCAGGTTATGGCCTCTGCTGTTCTAGCTTTAAGCTCCTGAACTATGTCCTGGCCAGTTTTCCAGTTCTAGCGGTTTTTCACTGTCATGTTCTCTCCCTTTTTGTGCATTCTCCACTTGAAAGAGGTGAATCCACTCAGCGTTCCTACTGGGTTTCACTCAATAAAAAAACTGTTTCCTCTTTATCTTCTTTTATTGAAGTCTCAATTGATGGTCAGTTGTAAGTAATTCAGTTGTTAGCAAGGTGAACAAAATTTTAACGGCCCACCGGGAATTCTCCCGACTCTACCGATTACCACTCCGCCACCGTGTGTGTGTGTGTGTGTGTGTGTGTGTGTGTGTGTGTGTGTAAAATAAAATATGTATTGGCTGTAATGCCATTGCACACATGGCCAAAGAATACTCCCTAATCTTCAAGGAAATAAAATAACCTGCTCTCAGCATTGAAAATACCGTTAAATATCACATTAAACTTAAAAAACACACAATTCTCTACACATCATCTTATGTTACTGTGCATTGTGTGCAAAATCAAAGAGATTTGAAAAGAAAAACAAAAAAATATGTAAAAGAAAATAGGCATTGGTTGTAATGTCATTGCACACAAAATGAAATATTGTTCTGTTAATAAATAAAAAGTGGTACAATGAGATAGTATCAATGAGCTCAACTCAAGACAAGTGAATAACATGCTAATCTGTAATGCATATTAAACAAAAAATAAAGCAAATACCAATCAAGTTGTGCATATACTACTACAGGAAATGCTGTAAATAACAGTGAATACAACAGTTCTATTTCTCTCTGTTCACTTTAAGGAAAGCACTTCGCTCCAATGTGACCCTTCCTCGGTTGCGCGTCCTCTTGTGAGGTCACCTGTGATGCTGAATACCCTCTCTGCAAAAGCTTGAGCAGCTGGCATAGCCAACAAGTCTAATGCAAAAGGATTTAAACTGTGATAAAAACTGTCACTCTTTTCCAGCCAGAAGTCTGTTCCTGTGCCCCAGTGATGGCCACTTTTGCCACACTTGAGCCATTTCTTGCGGGATTTGGTCATCCCAACCCAGCTTCGTTTTGCACAACCCCTGCAAGATTTGTCTTGCAGGGAGAATAACTGGTGGCAGGAAGCCATGGGGGTAATATATTGAGCTTACTATGGACAGAAGGCCTCGTCTGGTCACTGAGTGGGGTTTTACCTCAACATTGAACGTGAAGGTATCCTGTTTTACATTCCATTGAGCACCAAGCGCCCTTTCCATGGGAAGCTGGTCTACAGGGATGGCTGCCAGGACGGAGCGATGGTTGCTCACCCATTTATTGAGCCGAAATCCCCCTTTGGCGCACAGGTGTGTGGTTCTCATAGAGATATGTTGCTTGCTCCCCAGTTTTAACAGCTTTTAAGCAGTCATCAACATAAAACCTTTAGTCCGTCGTCTAATAAAACGTAATTGGTAACACTGTCGCTTTTTATCGTCCGTCTTACTTTTATTTTCCTGTGAACGCGTAACAATACCATGAAACAAAATT
>NC_136937.1:33845733-33865733 GCF_949987615.1 Pollachius pollachius | reverse complement strand
TTTGTGATCTAGAGCTAGAAGGTATAGAGATATGTGATCTAGAGCTAGAAGGTATAGAGATGTGTGATCTAGAGCTAGAAGGTATAGAGATATGTGATCTAGAGCTAGAAGGTATAGATTTTTGATATAGAGCTAGAAGGTATAGAGATATGTGATCTAGAGACTCACGCGTCCATGTGATGTCCTGCGCTCTGCAGACCATCTCCCATCTGTTTCTCTAGGACACTCCACTCACTGACACACACACACACACACGCACACACACACACACACACACCCACGCACGCACACAGCTGAATACATGACAGAAGGCCAAACCTCCTAGGTAAATCTGCACTATCTCTTCTATGTGAGACATTTCTTATTTATGACAGTTGTGATGTGCAAAGTACGTTACTATTTCCATGTATATTTTACAAACTTACAATGTTCGTATAAACTGAACTTACTGATGAATGTTTAGTGTATTAATATGAACGTTTAGTGTATTAATATGAATGTTCAGTGTATTAATATGAATGTTCAGTGTATTAATATGAATGTTCAGTGTATTTATATGAATGTTCAGTGTATTTATATGAACATTTAGCGTATATATATGAATATTTAGTGTATTTATATGTATGTTTAGTTTACTTATATGAATGTTTAGTGTGTATATATGAATGATTAGTGTAAATTTACGGTACCTGAAGACTCGGCCGTAGTTTCCATGGACCTTGTAGACGCCATATAGACGATCAGCCACACGCTGCAACACACACACACACACACACACACACACACACACACACACACACACACAGACGATTAAACGTGTTACAGTATCCCAACTACCATTGACGGTATGTGTGTGTGTTTGTGTGTGTGCGTGCGTGTGTGTGTGTGTCTTACTGCTCGTGCGCGGAGCAGCTGAGACGTGTGTGACTGCAGCTCGTCACTGTAGTGCTTCATCTCCACGAAGCGCCTGGCAAAAAGAAACACACTTAGCAACCAAACACACTTATAACCTAGCAACCACCTCCGTGTAACCTAGCAACCACATCAGAATAACCTAGCAACCACCTCAGTGTAACCCAGCAACCACCTCATATAACCTAGCAACTAGCTCAGTACAATCCTGCAACCTTTTAAGTATAACCACCTAGCTACAATTAGCTTCCACTAGCTATGCCTAGCTACCGCTAGCTACACAAAAAGCTACCATCTAGCTGCCCCTAGCTATGCCTAGCCACCTAACTACCGCTAGTTATCATTGGTAACGCCTACTGCAACACAGTTGGTAACTCTGATGGTAACACGGAGGATAACATGTTGGTAACAAAAGAAGTGAATCCAATGTGAACTCAGAGGCGGAGAAACGTACTTGTCAGGATTCCTGACCCTGAAGGTGGCGCTCAAGGCCCGCAGTCGGGAGTCCGCCTGCAAACATTGAATCAATTAAGAACTAATTAAACACATTTGATCAATTAAGACTCAATTAAACACATTTTATCAATTAAGAGTCAATCCAACACACATGCTATCAATTAAGACTCAATGTAACACATTCAACCAATTAAGAGTCATTCAACACATTCAACTAATTGAGAATAAATTAAACAGACATTTAACCAATTTAGAGTAAATTAAACACACATGAGACCGATTAAGAGCTAGTTAAAATGCTAACCCTGACGTTCTGAAAATTCCAACCTCAAACAAACATCAATTAATAATCTCCCGCACGTCATTCAAACACGATAAACATGCACATGGATGCCGAGGATGAGGGTGAAGATGGGTTGCTAGGGAGTCAGTTTCTATAAGAAGATGGTCGCTATGGTTACCTTGTCCTGGAACCCGGTGTCGTACACCGCCTCCTTCCAGCCATGCTCCTGACAACGACAACACACTCGCATGAGTGAATCGCATGTTCCCTTGCACACGTGTCAATAAAGAATTTCAATAAATCAATCAATCAATCATTCACTAGAAATGGCTCACGGAGGGAGACACATCCCATTTGAACATCAAACGACGGGTTGGACTTGAAGAGGTCGCTCGCTTTAATGGTTTGACCTTCATCAGTTCATCACGTTATCCGGGTCGTGAACTGGTGTCGCTCACCTCGGTGAGGAACTGGTACAGGATGTTGTCGTGGGAGAGGACAGGATGTGATGTCACTCGCTGGAGGAAGTTCTCCAAGCCGACCCGTCGGCGCTCCACAAAGTCGGGGTCCATGTTGTCCGCCGACAACTTGTGCCACACAAACTCTGCCTGAAGGAAGCACACACACACACACACACACATCAACACACACACACACACACACACACACACACACACACACACACACACACACACACACAGGTGACGCCCTGTGGGTCCTACCCTCTTCTCGGGCAGCGGGGAGACCACGATGGCGGGGTAAGTGACCAGCAGGTAGCTCCTCAGGATGTCAAACTCACTGTAGCGCCTCCACAGGGAGTCTGGTGCCGGGAGGCGGCCGTCAGCCAGGAGCTCCATGGGCCTAACACACGGCCAGGGGGATGGCACTTAGTAGGGCCCACCTTAGGAGGGACCTTCATGTGAGGTACACTCTCTCTTTATAGAGTCCACTTACTGTTCATAAAGTACATTTACTCTTTATAGAGTACACTTACTGTTCATGAAGTACACTCTCTCTTTATAGAGTCCACTGACTGTTCATAAAGTACACTCTCTCTTTATAGAGTCCACTGACTGTTCATAAAGTACACTCTCTCTTTATAGAGTCCACTGACTGTTCATAAAGTACACTCTCTCTTTATAGAGTCCACTGACTGTTCATAAAGTACACTCTCTCTTTATAGAGTCCACTTACTGTTCATAAAGTACATTTACTGTTTATATAGTCCACTTACTGTTCATAAAGTACATTTACTCTTTATAGAGTCCACTTACTGTTCATAAAGTACACACTCTCTTTATAGAGTCCACTTACTGTTCATAAAGTACACTCTCTCTTTATAGAGTCCACTTACTGTTCATAAAGTACATTTACTCTTTATAGAGTACACTTACTGTTCATAAAGTACATTTACTCTTTATAGAGTCCACTTACTGTTCATAAAGTACATTTACCGTACTTTCCGCACTATAAGGCGCACTTAAAAGCCGGTAATTTTCTCAAAAAACGACAGTGCGCCTTATAATCCGGAGCGCCTTATATATGGATCAATTGGTTAATTGGTTGATCCATACTGGTTGTAAACGGCGCTCTGTCAAAATGTTTCAGTATGAAAAACCAATAAAAACAATTTAATAATAATAATAAAATGTTTCACTACGACTACGATAAAGCCACACCGCTTGCAGCATTACGGCTATCGTAGTCAGTGCACACAGCATTTTACTGCGCTTACTCACAGAAGGTCACACTATACGATCACAGAGCCAGGAAATCGGGCGGAAGACTGGCCACACTACAAGATTCGAGGGTGCGATGCTCTACTTTGTATCATTCACGTTTGCAAGATATTTAAAAAATCTAAGGTTTGGAACTGCGTAATTGTGTTTTACTTTTTTGTCATAAAGGTTCCAGTTTTATATCTGCTAAATGCAGCAACTCGTCCTCACAGTTGCGTTGCGCGTGACGAGCATCTAGTGGATGCATAACGCATCCCCAGTCAAACGTTTGACTGCAGTATCTTCTACGCTATGTGCCTTATAATCCGGTGCGCCCTATTTATGAAAAAAGTTCTAAAATAGGTCATTCATTGAAGGTGCGCCTTATAATCCGGTGCGCGTTATAGTGCGGAAAGTACGGTACTCTTTATAGAGTACACTTACTGTTCATAAAGTACATTTACTCTTTATAGAGTACACTTACTGTTCATAAAGTACATTTACTGTTTATATAGTACACTTACTGTTCATAAAGTACATTTACTGTTTATATAGTACACTTACTGTTCATAAAGTACACACTCTCTTTATAGAGTCCACTTACTGTTCATAAAGTACACTCTCTCTTTATAGAGTCCGCTTACTGTTCATAAAGTACACTCTCTCTTTATAGAGTCCACTTACTGTTCATAAAGTACATTTACTGTTTATATAGTACACTTACTGTTCATAAAGTACACTCTCTCTTTATAGAGTCCACTTACTGTTCATAAAGTACACTCTCTCTTTATAGAGTCCACTTACTGTTCATAAAGTACATTTACTCTTTATAGAGTACACTTACTGTTCATGAAGTACATTTACTCTTTATAGAGTACACTTTCTCTTTATAGATTAAACTTACTGTTCATAAAGTACATTTACTCTTTATAGAGTACATTTACTCTTTATAGAGTACACTTACTGTTCATAAAGTACACTCACTCTTTATAGAGTACACTTACTGTTCATAAAGTACACTCACTCTTTCTAGAGTACACTTACTGTTCATGAAGTACATATACTGTTTATATAGTACACTTACTCTTTTATAGAGTACACTTACTGTTCATAAAGTACATTTACTCTTTATAGAGTACACTTACTGTTTATAAAGTACATTTACTCTTTATAGAGTACACTTACTGTTCATAAAGTACATTTACTGTTTATATAGTACATTTACCCCTTAGAAAGTACATTTACTCTTTATAAAGTATATTAACTCTTGAGAAAGTACATTTACTATTTAAAGAGTACATTTACACCTTTGAAATTACATACACTCTTTATATAGTACATTCATACCTTAAAAAGTTAATTTACTAGTTATGAAGTACAATCACACCTTAAATGGTACATGTACTAGTTATGAAGTATATTTACTCGTTATGAAGTACATTTAGTCTTTATAAAGTACATTAACACCTAATAAAGTACATTTACTTTTTATTAAGTGCACGGACTTTTTAAGTACCGAATTCTACTGCAAATCCAAACCTTCTGTATTTTTACATTTTAAAACCTTGCATAGTAGATCGATGAGGACACAGACCTCCCCTTACAGACACAGAGAGACCCCCCTAACAGAACCAGAGGCAGTGGTCCTGCCGGTCTAGTGGTGATGTCGTGATAAGAGTTATCGTCTCACCGCGTCTCCACCAGGTAAACCGTGAACGTCTCCTGCATGTTCATGGCGTTCTTCCCGTTACGTTTCTCCGTCTCGGCGACGCTGACCTCCAGTCGGCTGGACAGGGCGGAGGTGCTGCCGACCATCTGAACCCCAACACAACCCCGCAAAAATAACACGCTTACTGTAGCGGTGGGACAGCTGACGGAGGGCCTCTGGCGTCATCTATTGGCCGACCGGAGCACTACATCCTATAATAATAATATCAGCAGGGTTGGCCTGTATTTTCGGTTTAGTCCTAATTAATACATTGCGGGAGCAGTTCAGTCGATCCCTACTTGAATGTATGGACATGTAACCAAATCATCCCATAGTTAGGGATCGGTCCCCCACAGACGCTGTGTTCCCGACAGTCAGTTTATTCCCAGTCGAACTGCCCGTTAACGGGATCAGGCCTGATCAAAAACACTGTCGAGACCCGTGTAAGCCGGCTGTACTGACCACCGTGGTGCGTTGGTGGTCTTCCAGGGGGTCTTCCATCGGATCTGAGCCCCCGGGGCGCTCGGACGGATCTCCGCCGTCCTCCGCCATCCTTCCTGCTGTCGGTGTCGGTGAGGTGCGGCGCATGCGCAGAGGTGAGCAACATCCTGCGGTGTAAAGCGTGCAGACCGACTGCATGACATGGCGTCACCTTTTGACTTTTTAAAATTATAAAACGGCTAAAATGGCTGTTCGAACAAGGTGTAACATCAAACCCAATATGGAATAGTTCAGGGAACCTACATTTACCAACTGGTTTCTATTGAAATACTAAAATGAAAAAATAGACATGAAACATACATTTTTATATACATAGTAATACATATAGAATTAATAGAGAGATCATATATATATATATATATATATATATGATCTCTATCTCTCTATTAATTCTATATGTATTACTATTACTCGTATATATATATATATATATATATATATATATATATATATATATATTAAATAAATTAAATTATTCCATACATTGTTCTGCTCAGTAATGACAGTGGTTTATTTTAAAGAGCTCCTAGCGGTGGGAACAGACGAGGCCAGTGGGATCATGAATACCGTTTAATCAGAGGAAAAAGATCAGACAGAATGCTTCAATCATTTGGTCACAACAACGGGCTTCATCCTCCGCGACGGCACCGTTGAGATTATAGTCGGGGGCGGGGGGAGTGACCGGTCGTCATAGCGATACACTCTCCGCCCACACATCATTCGTGAGCCACAAAATCACAGTCGGGCCATCGAACCACGGCCTCCCCCCGGGGGGGCCGTCGTCAGGGCAACCGGGAACAGGGACCACCCCAGAACCTGTTCCAACCTCCCACCTTAAGAGGGCTTAGGGACACACACACACACACACACACACACACACACACACACACACACACACACACACACACACACACACACACACACACACACACACACACACACACACACACACACACGTTGTGTAAGGCACCGAGAAACCTGCATCCCAGGCTTTGGGTCGGCACTATCGCCCTGTGTTGCTCCCTTCTCCTCCTCCAGCATCTCTCCTCTTCCTCGAACATCTCTCCTCCTCCTCCTGAGTCTCCCCTCCTACTCCTGTATCTCTCCTCCTCCTCAAACATCTCTCCTCCTCCTCCTGTCTCTCTCCTCCTCCTGAGTCTCTCCTCCTCCTCCTGTCTCTCTCCTCCTCCTCGAACATCTCTCCTCCTCCTCCTGTCTCTCTCCTCCTCCTCCTCGAACATCTCTCCTCCTCCTCCTGTCTCTCTCCTCCTCCTGAGTCTCTCCTCCTCCTCCTGTCTCTCTCTCCTCCTCGAACATCTCTCCTCCTCCTCCTGTCTCTCTCCTCCTCCTCCTCGAACATCTTTCCTCCTCCTCCTGTCTCTCTCCTCCTCCTGAGTCTCCCCTCCCCTCCTGAGACCAGGAGGAGGGGGGGAGGGGGACCAGGAGCAGGCTGAGGGGGGGGGGGACGACTTGTTCCGTAGTAACCATGGTTTCCACGAAGCAAAACAAACAAATGGATAAAAAGGGGAGGAGGAGCAGGGGGACGAGGTACAGAGGCCCTCAAAGGACAATCTTAAGGCTGGAGAGAGCCCCACACACACACACACCCCCCCCACACACACGCACACGCACACGCACACACACACGGTGTTGCCGGGCGGCTTTAGGATTTGAAGGGGGGGTTCTTCCAGAGAGGCTTGTGGTAGACCCAGGCGTCGCCCTGGAAACAAGACAAGCAGAGAGAGGGGGGGTGAGTCAGAGGTCACGCCCCTTAACCCTGGGGGGCCGAATCAGTCCTGTGGCCAGGGGCCCCATTTGAATACCCTTTTCAGAGTCCTCTGACATCACAGCATCCGTCATACATCCAGGGGGACACGCCCACTTGGGATGTCAGGAGAGGCAGTTTTTAGGTCCTGGGGGCCCTCTACAGACCAGGTCCTAGGGGCCCTCTACAGACCAAGTCCCGGGGGCCCACTACAGACCAGGTCCCGGGGGCCCTCTACAGTCCAGGTCCCGGGGGCCCTCTACAGACCAGGTCCTAGGGGCCCTCTACAGACCAGATTCTAGGGGCCCTCTACAGACCAAGTCCCGGGGGCCCACTACAGACCAGGTCCCGGGGGCCCTCTACAGTCCAGGTCCCGGGGGCCCTCTACAGTCCAGGTCCCGGGGGCCCTCTACAGTCCAGGTCCCGGGACCCTATACAGGTTCTAGGGGCCCTCTACTGACCAGGCTCTAGGGGCCCTCTACAGACCAGGTTCTAGGGGCCCTCTACAGACCAGGTTCTAGGGGCCCTCTACAGGTTCTAGGGGCCCTCCACTGACCAGGCTCAAGGGGCCCTCTACAGACCAGGTTCTAGGGGCCCTCTACAGGTTCTAGGGGCCCTCCACTGACCAGGCTCTAGGGGCCCTCTACAGACCAGGTTCTAGGGGCCCTCTACAGGTTCTAGGGGCCCTCTACAGACCAGGTTCTAGGGGCCCTCTACAGACCAGGTTCTAGGGGCCCTCTACAGACCAGATTCTAGGGGCCCTCTACAGACCAGATTCTAGGGGCCCTCTACAGACCAGGTTCTAGGGGCCCTCTACAGACCAGGTTCTAGGGGCCCTCTACAGGTCCCGGGGGCCCTCTACAGTCCAGGTCCCGGGGGCCCTCTACAGTCCAGGTCCCGGGGGTCCTCTACAGTCCAGGTCCCGGGGGCCCTCTACAGTCCAGGTCCCGGGGGCCCTCTACAGTCCAGGTCCCGGGGGCCCTCTACAGTCCAGGTCCCGGGGGCCCTCTACAGTCCAGGTCCCGGGGGCCCTCTACAGGTCCTAGGGGCCCTCTACAGCCCAGGCCTCGGGGCCTCACTGAGGGGGGGGGTCTCACCTCGCTCTCGAAGTAGCGCGTCTTCCAGGGGGCGTCGGCGTCGGCGCGGTGCCTCTCCTCCATCCTCTGCCTCTCCTCCAGGATCCTCTTATGCTCCGTGGCCTTCTCCATGTCCTTCTGCCGCAGCGCCTCCGTCACGTGCTGCCACAGCCGCCTGCACGGGCCCCAAGCACCCAGTCAGATGGGGCCTAGGGGCCCAGGGCTCTACCAGGCCTGAAGAGGCACGGCAGAGCCCTGATAGACCGGCACCGACGCGCTAACGTGGTGTCGCTCTGGTCATTGGCGTTTGGTACACTCTCACTCACTCACACACTCACTCACTCACTCACACTCAATTTAGACAATCTGGACAGAAAACGCAAAAGTGGCGTTAGGTGCTCACTTTTTATTCTGTGTTTAGGCGAGCGTCTTTGAGGGGAAATCTGCGTGCATACGGCGATGCAAAAGTGTGTGAAATTCGATGTAGTATGCAAGGTGGCACTGGCTGGTTCGCCTCTGCCGAATTGATGCATCAAAAATTGCGTGCATCAAAAATTGCTGTGATTATTGGGCTTAACTGCTGAAATGACTCCTGGACACCTCCCAATCAGAGTTGCTAGGGCCACTTGAATGCCCGACTGATGGAAAGAATCAGACATGTTTGTTGTTGTTTGCCTGTACTGCACATGGATGTGACGTAAACGCGTAGCCGACGAGAGCAGATCAGAGCACACTTTTGTTAACCCTTTAGACGGAGACGAGCGTTTAACACTTCCACTCTGGAGGGTGGCTTCATTTTTTTGCGTTTTTAAGCCCCGAAAATGCCGTCGCCCTCTAAACAAAAAGGCACATCTGATCAAATATTTTGTAGTCTTCACCCGCAAGCGTCGTCGTGTAAACAGGGCGTTATTGTGACACACTTTCACTTACTCACTCACATACACTCTCACACACAAACTCACTCCAACTCTCGCTCGCCCACACTCACGTTCCCACTCTCGCTCGCCCACTCTCACGTTCCCACTCTCGCTCGCCCACTCTCACGTTCCCACTCTCGCTCGCCCACTCTCACATTCCCACTCTCGCTCGCCCACTCTCACGTTCCCACTCTCACTCGCCCACTCTCGCTCGCCCACTCTCACTCGCCCACTCTTGCGTTCCCACTCTCACTCGCCCACTCTCGTTCGCCCACTCTCACGTTCCCACTCTCACTCACCCACTCTCGTTCGCCCACTCTCACGTTCCCACTCTCGCGTTCCCACTCTCGCTCGCCGACTCTCACGTTCCCACTCTCGCTCGCCCACTCTCACGTTCCCACTCTCACTCGCCCACTCTCACGTTCCCACTCTCACTCGCCCACTCTCGTTCGCCCACTCTCGCTCGCCCACTCTCGCGTTCCCACTCTCACTCGCCCACTCTCGTTCGCCCACTCTCACGTTCCCACTCTCGCTCGCCCACTCTCGCGTTCCCACTCTCACTCGCCCACTCTCGTTCGCCCACTCTCGCGTTCCCACTCTCACGTTCCCACTCTCACTCGCCCACTCTCGTTCGCCCACTCTCGCGTTCCCACTCTCACGTTCCCACTCTCACTCGCCCACTCTCGTTCGCCCACTCTCGCGTTCCCACTCTCACGTTCCCACTCTCACTCGCCCACTCTCGCGTTCCCACTCTCACGTTCCCACTCTCACTCGCCCACTCTCGTTCGCCCACTCTCACTCGCTCACTCTCACGTTCCCACTCTTACGTTCCCACTCTCACTCGCCCACTCTTACGTTCCCACTCTCACTCGCCCACTCTCGCTCGCCCACTCTCACGTTCCCACTCTCGCGTTCCCACTCTCGCGTTCCCACTCTCACTCGCCCACTCTTACGTTCCCACTCTCACTCGCCCACTCTCACTCGCCCACTCTTGCGTTCCCACTCTCACTCGCCCACTCTCGTTCGCCCACTCTCGCGTTCCCACTCTCACGTTCCCACTCTCACGTTCCCACTCTCTCTCGCCCACTCTCACTCGCCCACTCTCTGGCTCATTTCTCTTCCTCGCTAACACACACACTGTGTGCCCCCTGGGGTGAGGGTCCTCACCGTGACTCAGTGGGGCCCTGGCGGGCCACAGGCCTGACGTGTTTCCTGCAGACGGGCAGCTTGGTGACGTCCACCAGACGCACGCTGCCCGGGCCCTCGGCCGCCGGGTAGCTGAACTCCAGCACGCCGTTCCACTCGCCCTGCACGCGGCACGCCACCACGCTGGTGGCGCTGTGCTTCACCTCCGCCGTCACCCTGCAGCGGCACACAACCACAGGGACTGGTGAGGACTGGAGGGGACTGGAGGGGACTGGTGAGGACTGGAGGGACTGGAGGGACTGGAGGGGACTGGAGGGGACTGGAGGGGACTGGTGAGGACTGGAGGGGACTGGAGGGGACTGGTGAGGACTGGAGGGGACTAGAGGGGACTGGTGAGGACTGGAGGGGACTGGAGGGGACTGGAGGGGACTGGAGGGGACTGGAGGGACTGGAGGGGACTGGAGGGACTAGAGGGGACTGGTGAGGACTGGAGGGGACTGGAGGGGACTGGAGGGACTGGTGAGGACTGGAGGGACTGGTGAGGACTGGTGAGGACTGGAGGGGACTGGAGGGGACTGGTGAGGACTGGTGAGGACTGGAGGGGACTGGGGAGGACTGGAGGGGACTGGAGGGGACTGGAGGGGACTGGAGGGGACTGGTGGGGACTGGAGGGACTGGTGAGGACTGGAGGGACTGGAGGGACTGGTGAGGACTGGAGGGGACTGGAGGGGACTGGAGGGACTGGTGAGGACTGGTGAGGACTGGAGGGGACTGGAGGGGACTGGAGGGGACTGGTGAGGACTGGAGGGACTGGAGGGGACTGGTGAGGACTGGTGAGGACTGGAGGGGACTGGAGGGGACTGGAGGGGACTGGTGAGGACTGGTGAGGACTGGAGGGGACTGGAGGGGACTGGTGAGGACTGGAGGGGACTGGAGGGGACTGGTGAGGACTGGAGGGGACTGGAGGGGACTGGTGAGGACTGGAGGGGACTGAAGGGACTGGAGGGGACTGGAGGGGACTGGAGGGGACTGGAGGGACTGGAGGGACTGGAGGGGACTGGAGGGGACTGGAGGGGACTGAAGGGACTGGAGGGGACTGGAGGGGACTGGAGGGGACTGGAGGGACTGGAGGGGACTGGTGAGGACTGGTGAGGACTGGAGGGACTGGTGAGGACTGGTGAGGACTGGAGGGGACTGGAGGGGACTGGAGGGGACTGGAGGGACTGGAGGGGACTGGAGGGGACTGGAGGGGACTGGAGGGGACTGGAGGGACTGGAGGGGACTGGAGGGGACTGAAGGGACTGGAGGGACTAGAGGGACTGGAGGGACTGGAGGGACTGGAGGGACTGGAGGGACTGGAGGGGACTGGAGGGGACTGGAGGGGACTGGAGGGACTGGAGGGACTGGAGGGACTGGAGGGGACTGGAGGGACTGGAGGGACTAGAGGGACTGGAGGGACTGGAGGGGACTGGAGGGGACTGGAGGGGACTGGAGGGACTGGAGGGAGGGGACTGGAGGGACTGGTGAGGACTGGTGAGGACTGGAGGGGACTGGAGGGGACTGGAGGGACTGGAGGGGACTGGAGGGGACTGGAGGGACTGGTGAGGACTGGTGAGGACTGGAGGGGACTGGAGGGACTGGTGAGGACTGGTGAGGACTGGAGGGGACTGGAGGGACTGGAGGGACTGGAGGGACTGGAGGGACTGGAGGGACTGGAGGGGACTGGAGGGACTGGAGGGGACTGGAGGGGACTGGAGGGGACTGGAGGGGACTGGAGGGACTGGAGGGACTGGAGGGGACTGGAGGGACTGGTGAGGACTGGTGAGGACTGGAGGGGACTGGAGGGGACTGGAGGGACTGGAGGGGACTGGAGGGGACTGGAGGGACTGGAGGGGACTGGAGGGGACTGGAGGGGACTGGTGGGGACTGGAGGGGACTGGAGGGGACTGGAGGGGACTGGAGGGGACTGGTGAGGACTGGAGGGGACTGGAGGGGACTGGAGGGGACTGGAGGGGACTGGAGGGGACTGGAGGGACTGGAGGGGACTGGTGAGGACTACAGAGAACCACAGGGTGAGTCCTAGAGGTACTAGTGTGTTCCAGTGAGTACTAGTGGACCACATACTTGTGCAGCTTGCCTCCGTAGAAGGCCTTGGTGTATTAGTGAGTGCTAATGGGTACTAGTGGGTACTAGTGGGTACTAGTGGTTACTAGTGGTTACTAGTGGGTACTAGTGGGTACTAGTGGGTACTAGTGGGTACTAGTGGGTACTAGTGGGTACTAGTGGTTACTAGTGGGTACTAGTGGGTACTAGTGGTTACTAGTGGGTACTAGTGGTTACTAGTGGGTACTAGAGGGTACTAGTGGTTACTAGTGGGTACTAGTGGGTACTAGTGGTTACTAGAGGGTACTAGAGGGTACTAGAGGGTACTAGTGGTTACTAGTGGGTACTAGTGGGTACTAGTGGTTACTAGAGGGTACTAGAGGGTACTAGAGGGTACTAGTGGTTACTAGAGGGTACTAGAGGGTACTAGTGGTCTACGTACTTGTGCAGCTTGCCTCCGTAGAAGGGCTTGGTGTGGAAGGTGATGACGGCAGAGTAGCCGCTCTTAGCGCAGGTGACGATCACCTTGCCGCCCAGCTCCACCCAGGGCACCGTCAGGATGGAGCGAGCGTAGGCGCAGGGCAGCGTGAAGGTGTACTCCTCATCGTGGTCCAGCAGGGACAGGCAGCCTGGGGCACACACACAGACACACAGATATAACCTGCACTCCATGACATCATATAGGCCTTATTACCATGGAGACCTCCTACCTCTGGTCTGCTACTACTGGTCTGCTAACGATAGTCTAGTACTAATGGTCTGCTACTACTGGTCTACCAACGATAGTCTAGTACTAATGGTCTGCTACTACTGGTCTGCTAACGATAGTCTAGTACTAATGGTCTGCTACTACTGGTCTGCTAACGATAGTCTAGTACTAATGGTCTGCTACTACTGGTCTGCTAACGATAGTCTAGTACTAATGGTCTGCTACTACTGGTCTGCTAACGATAGTCTAGTACTAATGGTCTGCTACTACTGGTCTGCTAACGATAGTCTAGTACTAATGGTCTGCTACTACTGGTCTGCTAACGATAGTCTAGTACTAATGGTCTGCTACTACTGGTCTGCTAACGATAGTCTAGTACTAATGGTCTGCTACTACTGGTCTGCTAACGATAGTCTAGTACTAATGGTCTGCTACTACTGGTCTACCAACGATAGTCTAGTACTAATGGTCTGCTACTACTGCTCTGCTAACGATAGTCTAGTACTAATGGTCTGCTACTACTGCTCTGCTAACGATAGTCTAGTACTAATGGTCTGCTACTACTGGTCTGCTAACGATAGTCTAGTACTAATGGTCTGCTACTACTGGTCTGCTAACGATAGTCTAGTACTAATGGTCTGCTACTACTGGTCTGCTAACGATAGTCTAGTACTAATGGTCTGCTACTACTGGTCTGCTAACGATAGTCTAGTACTAATGGTCTGCTACTACTGGTCTGCTAACGATAGTCTAGTACTAATGGTCTGCTACTACTGGTCTGCTAACGATAGTCTAGTACTAATGGTCTGCTACTACTGGTCTGCTAACGATAGTCTAGTACTAATGGTCTGCTACTACTGGTCTGCTAACGATAGTCTAGTACTAATGGTCTGCTACTACTGGTCTGCTAACGATAGTCTAGTACTAATGGTCTGCTACTACTGGTCTGCTAACGATAGTCTAGTACTAATGGTCTGCTACTACTGGTCTGCTAACGATAGTCTAGTACTAATGGTCTGCTACTACTGGTCTGCTAACGATAGTCTAGTACTAATGGTCTGCTACTACTGGTCTGCTAACGATAGTCTAGTACTAATGGTCTGCTACTACTGGTCTGCTAACGATAGTCTAGTACTAATGGTCTGCTACTACTGGTCTGCTAACGATAGTCTAGTACTAATGGTCTGCTACTACTGGTCTGCTAACGATAGTCTAGTACTAATGGTCTGCTACTACTGGTCTGCTAACGATAGTCTAGTACTAATGGTCTGCTACTACTGGTCTGCTAACGATAGTCTAGTACTAATGGTCTGCTACTACTGGTCTGCTAACGATAGTCTAGTACTAATGGTCTGCTACTACTGGTCTGCTAACGATAGTCTAGTACTAATGGTCTGCTACTACTGGTCTGCTAACGATAGTCTAGTACTAATGGTCTGCTACTACTGGTCTGCTAACGATAGTCTAGTACTAATGGTCTGCTACTACTGGTCTGCTAACGATAGTGTAGTACTAATGGTCTGCTAGTGTCTCCCAGTCCTACCAGTGGTCTCCCGGTCCTGGCTCACCTTCCCCCACCATGGACACCCCGATGGACATGCCCATGAACTTGCTCTTGGTCCAGACGTGCGTGTTCACACACATGCGCTTCTCCGGGCACTCGGCGTAGAAGCCCGACACGGGCGGGTGGTGGGACACCTGCTCCGCCACGAAGCGGACCTGGTGGGTGGAGTCCTGCGGGGCGGAGGGGGGCGTGGAGGCGGGCCCCGGGGGCGTGCCCGGGGCCCCGCCCGCGGGGGTCCGGGGGACCCTCCAGGAGCACTGGAAGGTCTCCCCGATGATGGGGTTGTAGGGCTTCTTGGCGATGGCGCCGCGCCGGCCCTCGTGGAACGAGGTGAGGTAGTACTCCACGAAGCGCACCATGCGGTCCTCGGGCGTGTCGCCGTCGGCGACGGCCAGGAAGAGGTCCGGGTGGGACATGAAGTCGGCGTACATCTCCAGCAGGGAGCGCTTCTCCAGGATGAAGGTGGGGAGGACCACCTGCGGGAGGAACGAGGAGAAGGCCGCTGACTAACGACACGACCAACGCCACGGCCCGCAGACGGGCGACCAGACCCGCCTCACGGCCTCGAGGTCCCCCGGGATCAGCGGTTAATCGACCGGCCATCGGGCGACGACCAAGGATTGGTTGGAAAAGTACGAGAACGGCCCGAAAAAATCCATACATGCGAGACTTAATGTCGGAGCGTTTTCTAAATCTGAGCCACGGCGGACCGATTGCGTCAAACGGGAATGGAAGGAGCCACCCGGGGGTAGGATGTCGGCCTGCTCCCCCTCTAAGGTCAACCGTCCTGGGCCAGGCTGCACGGGGAGGGAAGCGGAGACGGGACTATCGGCTCTGATCTGAGCGGTCGGTCGAGGTAACGCTGAAACGGAGCCATGGGCGGCGGGCGGCAGTCACATTAGAGCAGCCAATCAAGTGGCCTCTGTCTCAGCCAACTCAGGTGGTAGAGGTTACCTTCCTCGGCTTCATCTTTGTTTTGACCAATCATGTTGCTGGGGGTGGGATCTGTAAGTAACTATGCCTTGTTTGAAGGATGAGTAAGAGGCAGCAATAAACTCGACCAGCGCTAGTCACCTTTAGTTAAACCGTCCTGTCCAGATACCGACGGTATGTGTGTATAAACCACAGTACGGACTGGCAACTGTAGATCACACACACATCGAAATCCCCTTCTGAAAGCCTCATCCACTAACCCTTCATCTTACAATATCTCCCTGACGAAACCGGACAAGACGTTACTCTGCCCCCGTTTCTGGTTCACGGCCCAGGCTCTATGCTGAGGGTCAGCTATAACATAGAAGGACTGCTGGACCAGAGGTTCTGTAACCCAGTAGGACTGCTGGACCAGAGGTTCTGTAACCCAGTAGGACTGCTGGACCAGAGGTTCTGTAACCCAGTAGGACTGCTGGACCAGAGGTTCTATAACTCAGTAGGACTGCTGGACCAGAGGTTCTATAACCCAGTAGGACTGCTGGACCAGAGGTTCTGTAACTCAGTAGGACTGCTGGACCAGAGGTTCTATAACCCAGTAGGACTGCTGGACCAGAGGTTCTGTAACCCAGTAGGACTGCTGGACCAGAGGTTCTGTAACCCAGTAGGACTGCTGGACCAGAGGTTCTGCTCTAACCCAGTAGGACTGCTGGACCAGAGGTTCTGCTCTAACCCAGTAGGACTGCTGGACCAGAGGTTCTGCTCTAACCCAGTAGGACTGCTGGGTCCTGGGTGCAGGTGACTGGGGTGCAGTGCCCTGCCAGGCCTCCAGGGGGACATACCCGTGTGAGGTCCATGCCCAGCTTGAGCTGAGACAGGAGGTGTAGGATGACACTGCGCTCCTCCTCCACGGCTCCCAGCTCCTCCTCTCGCTCCACGAAGGAGTCCTCCACCTCCTCCTCTGCATCCACCTCCTCCAGCTCCTGTTGGGGGGGAGAAGGTGAGATAGTGTTGGTGTGTGAAGGTGTTTAGTGTTTGTGTAGGTATGTAGGTTTGTGTAGGTATGTAGGGTGTATGTGTGACCATGTGTTAAGGTGTGAGAGTGTGCAGGGGTTTGTGTGTGTATGTGTGTATGTGTGCGTGTGCGTGTGTGTACGAGCATGCATGCGTGTGTGCATTAGAGGTGAAGGAGAAACAGCGCAAGGTCATGAATTATTGGTCGGCTAGGAGAAGAGGTGTGTTCAGTTTCTTGAGAGCAACACAACCAGAGCGATGAGCGGGCCCCACGCCGACGCCCCCGTGACTGAGCTGAAGCACTACCAACGCTTCAGCCAATCAGAGGTCATCTAACGCAAACCAATGTACGAGCGTGCTCTTAATTGGATTTTGAGAGGCCAATTGAGTGTGTGTGAGTTTGAGCGTGCGCGTGTGTCGGCCCCGGCCTTAGTCCCAGGAGCAGGGGAGTTTCCTGAGGCGCTTACCCCAGAGAAGCTGCAGGACTCTGGGGTGCTGAGCTCCAGCCGGCCCTCCTCCTGGAGGCCGTCGTTGGTGGAGAAGCCACCTAGCGAGCTGCCGCTACCGCCGTTCTTCAGGATGTCGGCCATCTTGGGCTCCAGCCACTCCACGTTGGGCCCTTGGGGGAGGAGGGGGGAGACCGTCAGACCTGAGACCCTCTCTCTCTCTGCTACCCTACCCAGTGACCGACCGACCACACACACACACACACACACACACACACACACACACACACAACCCAGCGGTGCTCACCCAGACCGCGCCTCCAGCACCCTGCAGCTTGGCCAGACTGAGCGTCCCTAGAGACCCACCCCCCCACCACCCCTCCAGCCCAGCCCTCCCATTGGCTGCGCGTTGGGAACTGGGGCGTGTCAGCCGTCCCCGGACGGGAGCATGTGATTGGAGGAGGCGGGGGGGGGTGGGAGGTTACAGGACGCAGCCCGCGACCGGTGAAATATACATGAGGAGTAACAGGAGCTGGTGTTTGAGGAGAAGTAGGCCGCCGCCTCCTCCTAAGTTCCTCCTTATCTCCCCCTGTCTCTTCCTCTGCCTCCTCCTCCTTCATCTCAACTGGGCCTCTCCTCCCTCCTTATCCCCTCCCTCCTTATCCCCTCCCTCCTTATCCCCTACCTCCTTATCCCCTACCTCCAGCTCTCCCCATTCCCCCCTCCCACCTCCCTCCCTCCTCCCTCCTCTGTCCTCTGTCCTCTCTCCTCTCTCCTCTCTCCTCTCTCCTCTCTCCTCACCACGTGCCGGAGGAGTAAGCCTGTAGGGGCGCGCGGTGCGGGCCTCTACAGGTGGACATCTATACCTGTCCAGATCTGGTTACCGCGGGGACGGCATCAACACAGATCAATAATGCAGCATAATTCCATCGAGAGCGTAAAGCGCTCCGAGGACACCGGCGGCTAGCTCGGCCGGCTAGCACCCCCAGCTAGCGTCCAGGGCTGGCAAGCCAGGGCTAGCAAGCCGGGCTAGAGAGCTAGGCTAGCATGCAGAGCTAGTATGGCAGACTAGCATGCCATGCTAGCGCCTTAAGATAGCATACCAGGATACCATGCCGGGCTAGCATCCAGAGATAGCATGCCGAGCTAGCATCCAGAGACAGCACGCCAAACTAGCACGCCAGACTACCATGCCGGGCTAGTGCCTTGAGCTAGCATACCAGGATAACAAGCCAGGCTAGCATGCCGAGATAGCATCCAGAGATAGCATGCCGAGCTAGCAAGGCCGATTAGCATGCCGTGCTAGCGCCTTAAGCTAGCATACAGGATACCATGCCGGGCTAGCTACCTTAAGCTATTATACCGGAATGCAAATCTTTTTTCTGTATGATGGTAGGGATAAGTACCGCCCTTTTCGCCTCTGATTGGTTAGAAGGGCCCAGGGCCAGCATAAGGACCAGATCCCGAACACTTTAGTGTCAGGGCTCGGCATGCTAGCCTGGCTTGCTAGCTTTAGACGCTAGCCCAGCGAATCAGAGGCAAATCAGAGGCGAAAAAGGCGGTACTTACCCTTACCATCCTACGAAAAACAGACTCACTACCAGGATAGCGTCTTAAGCTAGCAAGCCAGGCTAGCGCGCCAAGATGGCATCCAGAGATAGCCTGCCGAGCTAGCGAGGCCGATTAGCATGCCGTGCTAGCGCCTTAAGCTAGCGTACAGGATACCATGCCTGGCTAGCGTCTTAAGCTAGCAAGCCAGGCTAGCACGCCGAGCCCTGACACTGCAGCGCTCTGTGAGGCCGGAGGGCCGGCTCAGGCCCCGTGGTACGGACCTGCCAGGGCCGAGTGGTGGCGCGCCAGCTGCTGGAGCTGCAGGATGTGCAGGCAGTCGTGCAGGCAGGTCATGGTGGCCATGGAAGTGGCCTTCAGCATCAGCAGGTCCTGGTCCAGGGGGGAGAAGCCCGGGACCGGGGGCAGGCCTTCGATGGTCTGGATCAGGTCCTTATGCTGGCCTTGGGCCTGTACCATCATCTGGGACACATGACACGGATCACACGTTACACACACACACACACACTTTACAGACACAGGTACAGACACACACGTTACAGACACAGGTACACACACATTAAAGACACAGGTACAGACACACACACACACATTATAGACACACAGGTACAGACACACACACACATTAAGGACACACAAACACACATACATAGGAGGCAGCACATCCTTAGCCTCCGGAGCTAGAACACACACACACACACACACACACACACACACACACACACACACACACACACACACACACACACACACACACACACACACACACACACACGAGCCAGCACATCATTAGCATCCAGAGCTAGAGCACACACATTAACCCAGTTTAACATCTGCTTCATAATATTCAAGAGAAAAAAGAACGGTATTTCATTTATTGAAGAATTTGTTCTCCTCCACCTCCATCGCGGTTGGGAGGGGTCTAAACAGAACACTAAGTCACGGTGTGTACCTCACCTAGGATATGTACATTATGTATAGAGCATCACGCCCACAGCACTCAGTAGACACTTGGTTCAGTCTCAGGTAATCTTCAAGCCTGGGTAAAGGGCCGTACAGATGATCCAGTATCTAGCGCTGGAACACTGTAGCCATACCCTGTAGCGCCACCTCATGGACACTGCAGTACGCGGCAGCCCGTCCTCTCTCCCCCCACCTCACTCCCCTCTCAGCCCCTTACCCC
>NC_136937.1:33839182-33841682 GCF_949987615.1 Pollachius pollachius | reverse complement strand
TTTCTAACCAGCGGCCCCTCAAAGCGCTTTACAACACCGCCTCACATTCAACCATTCACGCACACATCCACACACCGGCGGCGGAGTCAACCACGCAGGGCGACGGCCAGCTGGTCAGGAGCCGTCCGTCTCGCTCAGGGACACCTCGACACTCAGCTAGGAGGAGCCGGGGATCAAACCGGCAACCTTCCGGTGACCGGCCGACCCGCTCCACCTCCTGAGCCACTTGACCAAATATAAATGTGTATGTCTGTGTGTGTGTGAGCACGTGCGCGCACCTGAGCCGCTGTGCACGGCCTCCTTGAGGATCTTCAGCTCGTTGTTGAACTCGGCGAACAGCGAGCTCTTACAGAGAGGCCGCGGGATGAAGCGCCGCTCCAGCTGGTCGGCGATGTGGTGGCGGGCCGTGATCTCCTCCTGGGAGTCCGCCGGCTGCGTCAGGAGCTAGATACACACAACATAGATACACCCATTATAGATACACACAATATAGAAACATAAGCAGGCTGAGTCAGGAGCTAGATACACACAACATAGATACACCCATTATAGATACACACAATATAGAAACATAAGCAGGATGAGTCAGGAGCTAGATACGCACAACATAGATACACCCATTATAGATACACACAATATAGAAACATAAGCAGGCTGAGTCAGGAGCTAGATACGCACAACATAGATACACCCATTATAGATACACACAATATAGAAACATAAGCAGGCTGAGTCAGGAGCTAGATACACACAACATAGATACACCCATTATAGATGCACACAATATAGATACACACAATATAGATATATATTATAGATACATAGAAACATAAGCAGGCTGCGTCAGGAGGTAGAAACACACAGTATAGATACACACAATATAGATGCACACACAATATAAATACACACATTATAGATACGCAGAGTATAGATACACACAATATAGAAATACATTATAGAGATAGATATATAGAAACATGAGCTGGCTGGGTCAGGAGCTAGATATACACAGTATAGGAATACACATTATAGATATAGATCTATAGACACATCCGCTGGCTGCATCAGGAGCTAGAGACACACATTATATAAATACATTATAGATATAGATATATATAAACATCAGCTGGTGGGGTCAGGAGCTGGATACACATCATGGAGTCATTCAGACAGGATGTGAGACAGAGGGATGTGAGACAGGGTGTGAGAGAGGCCTCACCTTGCACTGGATGAAGGGCCTGAGCAGCAGGAATATGGGGATGCGCGTGCGGACGATGAAGTCGATGAAGTCCCAGAAGGCCAGCCCCCCCACCTTCCTCAGGGCCATCTCCTTCACCTGCAGGCTGAGACGGTACCAGTGGCCCCCCAGGGCCCGCTCGAAGCACACCACCACCACCTTCAGGGCTGGGAGAGACCAGAGGGAGAGACACACACACACCACCTTCAGGGCTGGGAGAGACCAGAGGGAGAGACACACACACACCACCTTCAGGGCTGGGAGAGACCAGAGAGAGACACACACACACCACCTTCAGGGCTGGGAGAGACCAGAGAGAGAGACACACACACACCACCTTCACGGCTGAGAGAGACCAGAGAGAGACAGTCGCAGAGAGAGAGGGAGAGAGACAGACAGAAACACAGAGAGAGCGACAGTCACAGAGAGATAGACAGTCACAGAGAGAGACAGTCACAGAGTGAGTGAGAGAGAGACACACACCACCACCACATTCAGGGCTGAGAGAGATAGAGACAGTCAGGCACAGAGAGAGACAGTCAGACACAGAGAGAGACCGTCAGACAGAGAGAGAGACCGTCAGGCACAGAGAGAGACCGCCAGACACAGAGAGAGACCGTCAGACACAGAGAGAGACCGTCAGACACAGAGAGAGAGACAGACACAGAGGGAGAGACCGTCAGACACAGAGAGAGACAGACACAGAGGGAGAGACCGTCAGACACAGAGAGAGACAGACACAGAGAGAGACAGACACAGAGGGAGAGACCGTCAGACACAGAGAGAGACAGACACAGAGAGAGACGGTCAGACACAGAGAGAGACAGACACAGAGGGAGAGACCGTCAGACACAGAGAGAGACAGACACAGAGAGAGACAGACACAGAGGGAGAGACCGTCAGACACAGAGAGAGACAGACACAGAGAGAGACGGTCAGACACAGAGAGAGACAGACACAGAGGGAGAGACCGTCAGACACAGAGAGAGAGACCGTCAGACATAGAGAGAGACAGACAGAGAGAGACAGACACAGAGGGAGAGACCATCAGACACAGAGAGAGACGGTCAGACACAGAGAGAGACAGACACAGAGGGAGAGACCGTCAGACACAGAGGGAGAGACCGTCAGACACAGAGAGAGACAGACACAGAGAGAGACCGTCAGACACAGAGAGAGACAGACACAGAGGGAGAGACCGTCAGACACAGAGGGAGAGACCGTCAGACACAGAGAGAGACAGACACAGAGAGACACCGTCAG
>NC_136937.1:33831682-33834182 GCF_949987615.1 Pollachius pollachius | reverse complement strand
ACACGCACACATGCACACACACACACACACACACAAACACAAATTAATGGGACACACAAAGCAATGAATGCACACACAAACGAGCACACTCAAAACGAACACACACACACACAAACACACAGACACACGCATGCCCGCAATCACACAAACAAACCCATGAACGCACACACACGAACACACGCGTACGCAGACACACAGACACACACGCATAGCCCCTAAAGTAAGTGAGGGCCCTACAGATAGTGAGGGCCCCTACAGGGAGTGAGGGCCCCTATTGATAGTGAGGGCCCCTAAAGTTAGTGAGGGCCCCTACAGATAGTGAGGGCCCTACAGATAGTGAGGGCCCTACAGATAGGGCCCCTACAGATAGTGAGGGCCCTACAGATAGTGAGGGCCCCTACAGATAGTGAGGGCCCTACAGATAGTGAGGGCCCTACAGATAGTGAGGGCCCCTACAGATAGGGCCCCTACAGATAGTGAGGGTCCCTACAGATAGTTAGGGCCCCTACAGATAGTTAGGGGCCCTACAGTTAGTGAGGGCCCCTACAGATAGTGAGGGCCCCTACAGATAGTGAGGGCCCTACAGATAGTGAGGGCCCCTACAGATAGTGAGGGCCCTACAGATAGTGAGGGCCCTACAGATAGTGAGGGCCCCTACAGATAGGGCCCCTACAGATAGTGAGGGTCCCAACAGATAGTTAGGGCCCCTACAGATAGTTAGGGCCCCTACAGTTAGTGAGGGCCCCTACAGTAAATGAGGGCCCTACAGATAGGGCCCCTACAGATAGTGAGGGCCCTACAGATAGTGAGGGCCCCTACAGATAGTGAGGGCCCCTACAGACCTGGTGTTGGCCCCTCCAGCCATGGCGTGGTTGGTGGTGGTGGCCCCTTTGTGGGCCTGGTCACAGCGGGATAGCTGGGGGGCCGTCATGGGCCTGGAGCACATCACAGACACACAGTCCTGACTCTCATGTTATTGATGTTAATCTCATGTTATTGATGTTAATCTCATGTTATTGATGTTAATCTCATGTTATCAATGGAGGGCTGACATATGGATGTTTGTGGGTGTCTTGACCCAGCAAGAGGCGACAAACGTGCAGAACTTTGTGTGTTGTGTTGTTGTGTAATTGTTGTGTTGTTGTTGTATAACTGTTGTGCTGTGTACCTAGGGAGCAGAGGGGCCTATCGGTTGCATCCAGAGCAGTGTTGTTGTGTACCTAGAGAGTGTGTGTTTCTGTTTGTTTATGTGTGTGTACCTGTGTGTGTGCTTCAATGTGTTTGTGTGTGTGCTTCCATGTGTGTGTGTGTGTGCTTTTATGTGTTTGTGTGTGTCTTTCCATGTGTGTGTGTGTGTGTGTGTGTGTCTGTGTGTGTGTGTCTGTTTCTGTTGTCTGTTGTGTGTTGTGTGTGTCTGTGTGTGTCTGTGTGTCTGGTGTGTGTGTGTGTGTGTCTGGTGTCTGGTGTCTGGTGTCTGTGTGTGTGTGTCTGTGTCTGTTTCTGTTGTCTGTTGTGTGTTGTGTGTGTCTGTGTGTCTTGTGTGTGTTTGTGTGTGTGTGTCTGTGTCTGTTTCTGTTGTCTGTTGTGTGTTGTGTATGTCTGTGTGTCTGGTGTGTGTGTGTGACCTGGTGAGGGCCTCTGAGCTGTACAGCAGGGCCTGTAGGGACGTGGCCAGGGCGGCGATGGCGGCGATCTCGTCCCTGGCGGCGGAGGCGGTCTCCATGGTGACCGTGTTGCTCTTCAGCTTCTGCAGGAAGCACGGCACCAGCGCCTCCAGCACCATCAGCATCTGGAGGCTGGGCGGAGCCACACACAGGACATGCCCCCGTCACACACAGGACAGGCCCCCATCACACACAGGACACGCCCCCATCACACACAGGACACGCCCCCTTCATACAGAGGGCACGCCCCCATCACACACAGGACACGCCCCCGATCACACACAGGACACGCCCCCATCATACAGAGGACACGCCCCTGTCACACACAGGACACGCCCCCGTCACACACAGGACACGCCCCATCACACACAGGACACGCCCCCATCACACACAGGACACGCCCCCATCATACAGAGGACACGCCCCCGTCACACGCAGGACACGCCCCCCATCACACACAGGACACGCCCCCATCACACACAGGAAACGCCCCCCGTTAGACTGGGCGGAGCATCAAACACAGGACACGCCCCCATCACACACGACTCCACTCTTGGATACACCAGACGCATTAGCTAGGGCAGGTGTAGAGGTGAGACAGGTGGAGGTAAGACAGGTGTAGAGGTGAGAAAGGTGGAGGTAAGACAGGTCTGTAGGTAAGACAGGTGTAGAGGTAGGAACAGGTGTTTAGTTAGAACAGGTGGACGCAAGACAGGTGTGTGGCTAAGAACAGGTGAAGGTGAGACAGGTGAGACAGGTGTGTGGCCAATAACAGGTGAGGGTGAGACAGGTGTTTGTGGGACAGGTGGAGGAGACACAGGTGTCTGTGAGACAGG
>NC_136937.1:33816682-33829182 GCF_949987615.1 Pollachius pollachius | reverse complement strand
GTGTATAAATGTGTGTACATGTGTGTGTGTCTGTACAGGTGTGTGTGTGTTTAGTAAAGGTGTGTCCTCACGCTGAACTCGAGCAGCGGCGCTACGCTAGCGAACAGCTGCAGGACGAAGGGCTTGCGGTGGAGGACATAGAACTGCCTGCAGCAGAACTCCATCCCCTGACGTAGCAGAGGGTTGCTTTCATAGTCGGCATACACCTGCAACACACACACATGGACGCTGTACTAGATATACTAGGCATAGAATGGCTCTCGTAAATACATACATATATATATAAAACATAGTAGTAATTATGTTGCATTAATAGTACTAGCAGTAGTATAATTATAGTAGTACTAGTAGTCAAAGTCCTCTAGTAGTGTAGTACTCAGTGTAGTAGCCTTGTAGTACACTGGAATTACTAGTAGCAGTAGTACTCTTGCAGTACTAGTACCTGTTGCATGGTGGGCAGTATCCACTCTACCCGCTCAGGGAGAGGAGGTGGTTGAAGTGCTCTATAGTACCCTAGTAGCACTCTAGTATTATAGTACAAGTAGTAGTAGTATTAGTAGAGCTCTGGTAGTACCAGTACCTGTAGCATGGTGGGCAGTATCCACTGGTAGCCGCTCAGGGAGAACAGGTGGTTGAAGTGCACGGCGGTGTTGATTGCAGTGGCGGTGTACTGCCTGAGGAGGGCGCTGTCCTCGGGGTGCAGCAGCAGCGCGCCGTTGAACACGTTGAGGAAGAGCATCATCTCGTCGCCCCAGGGGTACTCACTGGGCATGCCCAGGAACATCTCCTCCAGCAGCTTGATCCACAGCACCTTGTGGAGCGTGTCCAGCCCAAACAGCTCCTTACCTGCAGGGGGCAGCAGAGGGGCGAGGGTTAGCTGGAGCTAACCGACCAGGCTAAGAGCTAAGGCTAGCCACCCATGCTTGGCTGCTAACTTAGCGAGCAACAAGGTGGGGTCGTAGCACCGCAACACACTGACGATACATTCTAAGAGCTCAGGCTTAATCTGCCGAGATCCTGGGCTAACCGACCATGCTAATGCTAAGAGCTAAGGAAGCAAGGCTGGGGTTGGCGACCATGCTATCAGCTAAGGCTAACCGAGCACTGGCCAGTAGGACCAGGGTGGGGGTAGCTATGTTGTGGTATGTTGAAGAGGGAAAACTCTGGGGGTTGGGGTTTCCTTGCTAGCCAGCCATGCTAAGCTAAGCGCAAGGTCCACTAGCTACCCTGCGGCACATTAAAGAGGAAAAACTCTGGGGGTGTGGTGGGATAGCCAACTATGCTAAGCTAGGCGCTAGGTCGGCTAGGCTAAGCGCTAGGTGGGCTAGCTGCCCTGCGTCATTGAAGAGGGAGAACTCTGTGGGTGGGGTGTGCTAGCAAGCCATGCTAGGCTAAGCGCTAGGTGGGCTAGCTAAGCGCTAGGTGGGCTAGCTACCCTGCGGCTCGTTGAAGAGGGAGAACTCTGCGTCGATGGCAGTGCGGGGGAAGGAGGGCAGGCGGAGAAGGTCCTCCTGGAGCAGGGACACGTGGGACTGCTTGTGGACCGGAGGCATGTTCTGGGTCAGGGAGATGAGGAACAGCACCCGGCCCACCTCCTCCAGCTTACGGGAGAACACCTGGGGGGGGGGAGAGGGGGGGGGGGAGAGAGTGAGGGAGGGAGGGAAGGGGGGAGAGAGAAAGGGGGAGAGAGAGAGGGAGAAAAAGAGAGAGAGAGAGAGACAGAGAGAGAGAGAGAGAGATGAAGGGAGGGAGGGAGGGAGAGAGAGAGAGAGAGGAGGGGGGGAGAAAAAGACAGAGAGAGAGAGAGATGAAGGGAGGGAGAGAGAGAGAGGGAGGGAGAAAAAAAGGGGGACAGAGAGAGAGAGAGAGGGGGGGAGAAAAAGAGAGAGAGAGAGAGAGAGAGAGATTGCTTTCAGCAATGAAGGCTTCTCAGTCTACTACATTTACAGCATTTAACTCTCCCCCGGCCCCGGATAAGATAAGATAAGTCTCTTGGGCAATGCGGTCTTCATCACTGGGGGTAGCCCCCACTCACCTGCTTCTGGATCAGCTCCTGGCCTTTGTCCGGAACCATGTGGACCAGGTTGAGCTGGGGGGACACGGACCTCCTGAACGGATAGATGTCTCTCACATAGGTCTGGGGGAGAGGGGGAGGAGGGGGAGAGAGAGATAGGAGGGGGAGAGAGAGAGAGGAGAGAGGAGGGGAGAGAGGAGGGGAGGGAGAGAGAGGAGGGGAGGAGGGAGGAGAGAGGAGGGGGGAGATAGGAGGGGGGAGAGGGGGGGAGGAGAGAAAGCAGAGAGTCATGCCGTGTAGTCTCATGTGATCTCAGGTTCCGTCACGTGTTCCCATGCGGTGTGAGTTGGTGTAGTGTCATGGGCCGCGGGCCGGACCTTGGAGTAGTGGATGAGGTTCCAGCGTTTGTCCATGAGGAAGTAGTGAGCCGACCGCGCCTCGGGAATGTTGAAGAACTCCAGACATTCCTGAAAGAAGTGAGAGAGGAACATTTCAATTATTACGGACTACATTTGTCATGTCTTGTGTTTCTTTGATTCAAAAACCTTTTTGCAATTATGTTAGCACAGCTGAAAACTGTGGAAAGGTTTTCATTGAAAACATGAAATTGTCCGGGTGACCACAAACTTTTGACCGGTAGTGTACACATTATGATAATTTATCCTTATCGTTAACGAGTGAATCTGAGCTCCTGTTTCTGGTCATCGTGATTCCTGAACGTGAACCAAACGTACGCATCCTCGGTGCGCCATCTTGTGACGGTAACCGTAGTGATCAGTGGTGAGCAGTGATCGGCTGACTCGGGGGGCACCCACCTTGAGCAAGGCTTCGAACTGGGTGTCCTCGTGAACCGGCAGCTGTGTGGGGATGTCACACTCGTTCTGGCCGTGCACCACCAGAGTCTTGGTACCTAATGCACCGGGGAACACAGGTGATGACACAGTTAGCATGACTCCCTATCTCTTTAACGGTTAGCTTAGCACAGTTAGCATGACTCCCTAGCCTAAACGTTTCCATTAGCACAGTTAGCATGACTCCCTATCTCTTTAACGATTAGCTTAACGCAATTAGAATGACTGTGGGCCCTATCTTGCATCGAGCGCAATTGACTTTCTACACTGATGCATGTATCGTTGCTAGTTTGCAACTGGCGCAGAGCGTTCGTTTCCCTCCACCGCAATGCGTCGGTAAATTGGGGAATGATCTTGCGCCCCAAGGTCATTCCACGTTCCCTGGTTCTATTTTGCAGTTCCAGAAAACAATTGCGCCACAAACCAGTGAAACAGGGTTTGTTAATGCATTGCGTATCATTAAATAGAACCACAGTTACCGCATATCTTAGGCCTATATGTGTGTGAGCTATAAGTTTTCTTTGCCGAACTTTATTTGAGGACTCAGTATTTCTGAAGTTGTGGAAGAAAACGCTATTCCATGTGTGTATTAGGCCATATTATTTGGGCATAAACTGAGCCATTTGAAGTTTAAAATTCATGTGGTCATGCTTCTGTCTCATCGGAGACTGTTAACCCGCTGTCAAAATATCAACTTGTCAGATTCAAATGCGCTCATGGCTCTTAAAGGGGATGGGAGATGGCACTCTCATTGGTTTATTGCACGTAACGCCCAAACCACACCTACAGGTAATTAGGCTACTTCAGACCAACCCTTTTTAGATTTGCGTCGGGCGAAAGAGTCATTTAGCTGCCGGTATAATAGCAACATAGAACCGCCCACAAAGCTATTTGCGTTTGGCGCTTCTCACTTGCGATTCAGACTGTTAAAATAGGGCCCAGAATCTCTTTAACATTTCCATTAGCACAGTTAGCATGACTCCCTATCTCTTAAACGATTCCATTAGCACAGTTAGCATGACTCCATATCTCTTTAATGTTTCCATTAGCACAGTTAGCATGGCGGCCCATCTCCCTATCACTGTCCATTAGCACAGTTAGCATGGCCGCCTTTCTCTTTAAGTTTAGTTTGAGTGAACTAGCTTCAGTGACAATGCTTAAGTGAACTAGCTCTAGTGAACTAGCTTCACCGAACTAGCTCTAGTGAACTAGCTCTAGTGAACTAGCTTCAGTGAACTAGCTTCAGTGAACTAGCTCTTGTGAACTAGCTTCAGTGAACTAGCTTGAGTGAACTAGCTCTATTGAACTGGCTTCACTGAACTAGCTCTAGTGAACTAGCTTGAGTGACCTAGCTTCAGTGGACTAGCTTCAGTGAACTAGCTCTAGTGAACTAGCTTCACTGAACTAGCTCTAGTGAACTAGCTCTAGCGAACTAGCTTCAGTGAACTAGCTTGAGTGAACTAGCTCTAGTAAACTAGCTCTAGTGAACTAGCTTCAGTGAACTAGCTTCAGTGAACTAGCTTGAGTGAACTAGCTCTAGTGAACTGGCTTCACTGAACTAGCTCTAGTGAACTAGCTTTAGTGACCCAGCTTCAGTGAACTAGCTTGAGTGAACAAGTTCTAGTGAACTAGCTTCACTGAACTAGCTTGAGTGACCTAGCTTCAGTGAACTAGCTCTAGTGAACTAGCTCTAGTGAACTAGCTTCAGTGAACTAGCTTGAGTGAACAAGTTCTAGTGAACTAGCTTCACTGAACTAGCTTGAGTGACCTAGCTTCAGTGAACTAGCTTCACTGAACTAGCTCTAGTGAACTAGCTCTAGTGACCTAGCTTGAGTGAACTAGCTCAAACAGCTAGCGTCGGTGGCGCGGCGGCGGCGGGCGGAGCTCTGACCTGGCATGGAGGCGGTGACCAGCAGCTTGACCTCGCACTGCTCTTTCTTCATGGTCTGCTTCAGGTCCTTGAAGAAGAGCCCCTCCACGTAGCCCACCACCTCCCACAGGAAGGTCAGCGTGGCCGAGATGGCGTCCATGCCCCACTCGCAGGGCGTGCGCACAAAGTACATGATGAGCCCCACCTGAGAGGGGGAGAGGCTCAATACTCTCCTCCGGTACGGGTGGTACGGTGCTCTTTGGTGATGGAGGTGGAGGCAATGGAGGTTATGGTGATGATGACGGACTTGAAGGTGGGGATTGAGGGGGTGATGGTGGTGGAGGTGATGGAGGTGATGGAGGTGGTGGAGGTTGTTAAGGTGATGGAGGTGATGGAGGTTGTTATGGTGGGTGGTGGAGGTGATGGAGGTGATGGAGGTTGTTATGGTGGCTGATGGAGGTTGTCATGGTGGGTGGTGGAGGTGGTGGAGGTGGTCATGGTGGGTGGTGGAGGTGGTGGAGGTGGTGGAGGTTGTCATGGTGGGTGGTGGAGGTGGTGGAGGTGATGGAGGTTGTCATGGTGGGTGGTGGAGGTGGTGGAGGTGATGGAGGTTGTCATGGTGGGTGGTGGAGGTGGTGGAGGATGTCATGGTGGGTGGTGGAGGTGGTGGAGGTTGTCATGGTGGGTGGTGGAGGTGGTGGAGGTGATGGAGGTCTTGTCTCACCAGGTAGTTGAAGAGGATGTGTGAGGTCTGTGCTGGGAGGTCTCCGATGTTCAGGAGGAGCTTCCTGAGCATGTACATCAGCTCGTCCTGACAGAGCACAGCGGTCAGCGTGAGGGTTAGTGTGTGTGTGTGTGTGTGTGTGTGTGTGTGTGTGTGTGCTACCTGTCTGTTGCTGACGGTCAGTTTCTCCAGGAAGTGTCTGAGGACGAGGGCGGGGTCTTCTATCAGACAGTTCCACAAGATCTGCTGAGCCACCGCACTCACTGAACACACACACACACACGCGCGCGTGTGCACATGTATACACACGTCAATAAAGTTACATCTGATCAAATCCAACAAAAAATAATTGTATTTAATCTCCTGGTAATGGTGTCTGGAGGTCAGGGTTAATCTGATCTAATAATCTAATCTAATAATCTAATGTAATAATCTAATCTAAAAATCGAATATAATAGTATAATAATCTAATCTAATAATCTAATCTAATCTAATAGTCCAATCTCCTGGTGATGGTGTCTGGAGGTCAGGGTTAATCTGATTTAATAATCTAATCTAATAATCTAATGTAATAATCTAATCTAAAAATCGAAGATAATAATGTAATATAATAATTTTATCTAATAATCTAATCTAATAGTCTAATGTAATAATCTAATCTAATAATCTAATCTAATAGTCTAATATCCTGTTGATGCTGTCTGGAGGTCAGGGTTAATCTGATCTAATAATCTAATCTAATAATCTAATATGATAATCTAATCTAATAGTCTAATATCCTGTTGATGCTGTCTGGAGGTCAGGGTTAATCTGATCTAATAATCTAATCTAATAATCTAATCGAATAATGTAATATAATAATCTAATATGATAGTCTAATGTAATAATCTAATGTAATAATCTAATCTAATAATCTAGTTATCTAATCTCACCTGCCACCCCGTCCTCCCGCACCTCGCCGTCCTCCATCAGGTGCACTATGGGTAACACGGCGGCACAGATGCATGCTGGGAACACGGCCTGCGGGGGTTGCAGCGTGTGGTGGGTGGGGGTGTGCTCCGTCAGGTTCTCCTCGTCTGTCAATCAATCAATCAATCAATCAATCAGCGATCAATCAATCAATCAATCAGCAATCAATCAATCAATCAGCGATCAATAACACCTCAGATGTGGATCGATGTGCAACGTAAAGCTCAGTGTATGTTTGGGTGTGTGTGTGTGTGTTAAAGAGTGTGTGTATGTGTGTTAGTATGTGTGTGATACATATGTGTGTTTGTGTGTTACGTGTGTGTGTTACATGTGTGTTGGTGTGTTACATGTGTGTATGTGTGTTAGTGTGTGTGTATTACGTGTGTGAATGTGTGCATTAGTGTATTACGTGTTTGTGTGTGTGTTAGTGTGTGTTAGTGTGTTACATGTGTGTTAGTGTGTGTTTGTGTGTTAGTTTGAGTGTGTGTGTGTGTGTGTGATACATATGTGTGTTTGGGTGTTACCTGTGTGTGTTACATGTGTGAGTGTATTACGTGTGTGAATGTGTGCATTAGTGTATTACATGTTTGTGTGTTTGTTAGTTTGTTGCATGTGTGTTAGTGTGTGTAAGTGTGTTTCATGTGTGTGTGTGTTAGTGTGTTACATGTGTGCGTGTGTGTGTTAGTGTGTAACATGTGTGTGTGTGTGTGTTAGTGTGTGGGTGTTAGTGTGAGTTTGTTTGCTACATGTGTGTTATTGTGTGTGTGTGTGTTAGTGTGTGTTAGTGTGTAACATGTGTGTTATTTTGTGTGTGTGTGTTAGTGTGTGTGTTAGTGTGTGTTATTGTGTGTTTGTTAGTGTGTGTGTGTGTTAGTGTGTAACATGTGTGTTATTGTGTGTGTGTGTTAGTGTGTGTCAGTGTGTAACGTGTGTGTACCTTCGGCGCTGACCACAGAGCGCACCGACCACACGGACCCCCGTCTGAAGGAGTAATTGCGGTGAGATGTGCTCGAGGCGCAGGACGGGCTGACGGACAGACGGCGTGACGCCAGGTTCCCCCCCTCCTCTGCTGGCCGGGGTCACAGAGACGCACGCTCAGACCCCCTGAACCCCCCCACTACGTACGCCAGCCTCACTGGGTTGGAACTGCACCCATTGCCGCATCGTTTCACTCCGATGTTTCTCCGAATGGCGTCTCACGTAATGTACGATAGAAACCATGGCAACGGGGTTAAGCCAGCTGCTGTTTCAGCCAGGTAACACGTTAGCATTGCACTTAGCATTAGCATAGGACCACATTGGCCCCTTGGCATATTGACATATTATTACATAAGCACATAAGTACATTAGCACATTAGCACATAAGCACACTAGCATACTAGCCCATTAGAATAGTAGCATATTAGCAATTTAGTATATCCCCATGTTAGCACATGGACGTATTCCCATTGTAACACATTCAAGCATTAGCGCCCTAGCACTACCCCGTGTTAGCGTGTGGGCGTGTGGCCGTGTTAGCGTGTGGCCGTGTTAGCGTGTGGCCGTGTTAGCGTGTGGCCGTGTTAGCCTGTGGGCGTGTTAGCCTGTGGGCGTGTTAGCGTGTGACCATGTGGGCGTGTTAGCGTGTGGCCGTGTTAGCCTGCGGGCGTGTTAGCCTGCGGGCGTGTTAGCCTGTGGGCGTGTTAGCGTGTTAGCCTGCGGGCGTGTTAGCCTGTGGGCGTGTTAGCCTGCGGGCGTGTTAGCCTGCGGGCGTGTTAGCCTGTGGGCGTGTTGGCGTGTTAGCCTGTGGGCGTGTTAGCGTGTTAGCCTGTGGGCGTGTTAGCCTGTGGCCGTATTAGCGTGTTAGCGTGTTAGCCTGCGGGCGTGTTAGCCTGCGGGCGTGTTAGCGTGTGAGCCTGCGGGCGTGTGAGCCTGCGGGCGTGTGAGCCTGCGGGCGTGTTAGCCTGCGGGCGTGTTAGCGTGTTAGCCTGCGGGCGCGGTGGCCCACCCTCCTCCTCCTGTTCCGGCGGGGGGCTGCAGGTGGGCTCGTAGCAGGCCTCCTGCACCACGGGGATGGCCGAGATGATGCTGGCCTCTCGGCCTAGACGCCGCCGCTCCTCCTCCTGCTGCAGGTTCTTCAGGATGTGCTCCGCCCGCTGGTGGGAGCGCGACACCGCCCGCGCCGAGAAGGACTTCTGCAAGGCCGCCGGGGGGGTGGAAGTGGGGGGTTTGGGTGGAGGGGGGTGGAGGGGGGGGGGGGGGGGTGGAGGGTGGGGTTGAACAACGAGGTGGTGTTAGATGTGTAGAGGAGTGACGGGGTGAGAGCCCGCTCCCATTGAGCGCTCTGACGCTCCACGCTATAACCACCAACTCAAATGGCTCGGCAGGCGTTTGGGTTAGCGGTTAGAGCGCTCTTCGTTGGCCTGTCGGGGGTTTGCCGGTTCGAGACCCTCGTCCGCTGTGCAGAATGTGTTTCCTCGGTGCTGGGACCCAGATTGGTAGCGAGTCACGGGGAGGAGTGTGTAACTTCAGGGTACTGAAACCGCTGAGCCAAATGACACACCCTCCCTTTGGATGAGAGCGTTTGTGGTCCTCTAATCTCTAATCCCGGGTCGAGCCCATACCCATAGCAGCAGTGTAGGGTCAACAGAGCCGGCTTTAAATTGGTCCCGGGACCAGGTTTTGGAGTACGGTTTAGGGAGGTGACAGGCCAGACACCGCTCAATGTCTTCAGAACACTATAACTGCTAACCCAAACGTCCGCGTTGCGGCACATCGACATGAGCGAGGCAGCACCTGAAGGCTGAGCGGTTCATCTGAAGGACTTTAAGGGCATATAGAGGTAGGGTAGCGAGGGCTCTGAAGACATTTCTTTAGGATGTGAAGAACTTTCTTTAGGACACTAGAGATGGGGGACACCTAGATTCAGACGCTCTCCTTAAACCCTTTGTGAGCTCAGGTGTTCAGGGCTGAAGGACTGGTGTTTGTGGCTGGCTCTCCGTTAACGGGCTCCACACACTGCGCCATTACGAATATTGTACGACGTACGTCAGAGATTATCGGCCGAGACTTCGGACACCGGCCGAGCTTCGTCTGAGCCTACGTCTCTGTGGATCGGCTGGCTGCCGGCCGTCTGGCGATGTTTAGAATCGGCTAACGATCAGCTAACGTTATGCTAACAGTTGGCTAACATTTGGCTAACGTTTGGTTAACGTTTGACTAACGTTCGGCTAATGGTCGGCTAACATTGGGCTGCAGTCGTTTTGGTCGGGGAGAGCCGATGGAGGTCTGAACGGCCCAGTGTGTGGGGCCCGTGAGGCATGAGGAGGGCAAGGCAGTGGGGGTCCGCTGGGGGGCCGATCAGGAGGCCATACCCCCCCTGAACGGGACAGCACTCACAATCATGCTCGTACACAGACACACAGTGAGACGCATGGCATGGACGCAGCTCCACAAAGCCCAGGCAGCTGTGCACTTCTTCAAACTGTCGTGCACGCACACACGCACACACACGCACACACACACACACACACACACACACACACACACACACACGCACACACAGACGACAACGCCTCACACTCATGCTGTATGTGTGTCGTTTTTGTTGTTGTTGAACAATCAGCTTCAGGCAAGAGACACTAGGCTAGGTCCCCCTTAACACCCAAGATGCAACAGTAGCCAGACCGACCTATGGGAGGTCCAACGAATGAGAGGTCACTAGCTTTGGGTTCGGCCAAACAGGGAGATGGACGCCGGTGTCATTGGATGTTTGGGTTTGTCATTCAGTCACTGGCTGGCGGAGGGAACATGATGCAACAACATAAGCATCCATAGAAAAGTCTGGACTTACGATGGTACGGCCTGAGTGAATGAGTGAGGGGTACTAAAAACAAAGACAGTTGAGACATTACAGGCGGCGTGCTTACACTTGCGCAAAACCCTCATGGTTCACAGAGTAAAAGTCCCCCCCCCCGGTAGGGACTCTTACTTTGGGAACCCCTGTGTCCACATGTTTGGTGAATGCCTGCATTAGGTGATGAGGTCCTTGGTTTACCAAGGCCTTCAGGATAAACCAAACGCTGCAACCAAAATATAGGGACACAACCCTCTGGGATTGGCTGCTCGCATGGATGTCAGGGGATGTCACGCGCCGTACGAACCATTGAGAGACCAGGAGGGGCGGTTTTTGGTGCAACTCCGGTGCTTTGAGTTACATATTTTGTAACATCAGAGATTTAATGTCAGGTAAAAAACATTCAATGTATTTCACTAAAACTATGCAACTTGGTGAAAGCTTAATCGAAAAGGAAGTACGATGGACTACATGAGTTTAGGTCGATGGACCTACCCCAGATAACAAAAACCTCATTTAATTAAACTTTTATTCAATTGAACATTTACGATATCCATGTTTTTTAAACCCAGATCAAACTAAATACCGGCGTCAGACCTACTTGGACTGAAGTGGTATTGCACCAAAGTGATCGTAATATGTACTCAATAATGTATTACGTATATTTGTGGAAGGCTACGAACGCTGCTAATATTAGCACGTCACCAAAGAGTTCTAACACAACAACATAGCATTTAGCTAGCAGCAGTTCACTGGTGAAACAGGTTGCCAGGTGTCTGCTATGGCCTGTGATTGGTTACCCAGGCGTGGAGGTGGGCGGGACTTACAGACTGGTCTTCGTTGATCGGGTCCTGGACGCTGCCGGTGTTCTGGGGCACCCAGGGGGGATCGAACATGGGCACACAGGGCATGCCCAGGATGGGGGAGGGCAGGGTGAAGTTTATACTGGGAGGTGGGATCTGGAACACAACGGAGACTCTCAGGCACTTCTGAAGGTTTACTGCGGGGCCCTACCATGCTACGTAGCCTACCATGCTACGTAGCCTCCCATGCTATGCTACCACGCTAAGTACCCTACTATGGCAAGTAGTCTACCATGCTGATTACCAAACCATGCTAAGAACCCTACCATTCTAAGTAGCCTACCATGCTAAGAACTCTACCATGCTAAGTACCCAACCATGCTAAGTAGCCTACCATGCTACGTAGCCTACCACGCTAAGTACCCTACCATGCTATGTAGCCTACCATGCTACGTAGCCTACCATGCCAAGTACCCTTAAATGCCAACCATTCTAACCCTTATGATTTGGATTTGGGAGCGCAATACAGACGTCCCTTTGCTAACCTCTAAGGGAGTAAACACACTCAAACATCACGTCCTTCACCATGGAGATAAAGTATCGATCGGGGTCGCCATGGAGATAAGGTGTTGACCTCACCTTGAATATCTGCTGGGCGCCCTCCTCCATGCGCGGCCACACCTGGTAGCGGAAGCGCCACAGCGTGTAGAACTTGAGGACGGAGTTGATGCGTTGGCACGCCTCCTGGTGGTGGAACTCGGCCATCATCATCTCCGTCACCACGTCAGGGACCTTCACCGCACACAGCAGGAACATGGCCGCTGGGGGGGGGGGGGGGGGGAGGGTACAGTCAGGGGCTCGTCTGGATGAGAGGCTGGGAGGGGGTTATTACGATGGGGATTAAGGATGACAAGGTCAACGTTTGTTTGAGAAAGAGAGAGATAGAGAGAGACAGAAAGAGAGAGAGAGACAAAGAGATGGAGAGAGACAGAAAGAGAGAGAGACAGAAAGAGAGAGAGACAGAGAGAGAGAGAGAGAGAGAGAGAGAGAGAGAGAGACACACAGAGAGTGAGACAGAAAGAGAGAGAGAGACACAGAGAGAGAGAGAGCGAGAGAGAGAGAGAGATAGAGACAGAGAGAAATTAAAGGCTGCCCTCACCTGCGGCTCTGTAGCTCTGTATGTCTGAGCGTCTGTCTGTCTGTCCTCATCTGCGGGGGCCATACCTCTGTCTGTCTGTATGTCTGTCTGTCTGTCTGTCCTCACCTGCGGCGGCCGTACCTCTTCTGTCTGTCTGTCTGTACGTCTGTCTGTCTGTCTGTCTGTCCTCACCTGCAGCGGCAGCCATGTGCTCGTCCACGCTGAGCATGAGCTCCCAGGCAGCGGGCTGGATGTCTCCGTACATGTCGTCCGTCAGGATGGGGGCCGCCTTGATC
>NC_136937.1:33744182-33814182 GCF_949987615.1 Pollachius pollachius | reverse complement strand
GGTCTATAGATCATTCTATAGATCTAGAGTGCAGTCTAGATCTATTAAACACTCTATAGATCTAGGGTGCTCTACATTAGAGTACACTCGGGATCTATAGACCATTCTATAGATCTAGAGTGCCAGTCTCCTAGACTGGGTCGCCCCGCCCATTCTGCTGGCGGTTTGAGTTTGCCCTGCAGAAGGGTCCGGAGAAGAGCGATACATTTCTTTCTGCTTCCGATATGTTTTTTCGGGAGCCAATCACCAGGTTGGCTCCTCCCCCATTGGCGCCCTATTGGTTGGTTTAACACATCGACGACAGGGAAGCGACGGCAAGCAGCCAATCGCGTACAGAGTCAGTTGAACTAGGCCCGTTGATCACGCCTCTTGAGCTGAAGAAAATGACAGCAGCTTCCCCGGACCAATGTCTGTGACGGTGTCGTTCTATAGACCTATAGACCAGGCTATAGACCAGGCTATAGAGCAGGCTATAGACCAGGCTATAGACCAGGCTATAGACCTATAGACCAGGCTGTAGATCAGGCTATAGACCAGGCTATAGACCAGGCTATAGACCAGGCTATAGACCAGGCTATAGACCTATAGACCAGGCTGTAGATCAGGCTATAGACCAGGCTATAGACCAGGCTATAGACCAGGCTATAGACCAGGCTGTAGACCAGGCTATAGACCAGGCTGTAGACCAGGCTATAGACCAGGCTATAGACCAGGCTATAGACCAGGCTGTAGACCTATAGACCAGGCTATAGACCGCACTGTAGACCTATAGACCAGGCTATAGACCAGGCTATAGACCAGGCTGTAGACCTATAGACCAGGCTATAGACCAGGCTGTAGACCTATAGACCAGGCTGTTGACCAGGCTGTAGACCTATAGACCAGGCTGTTGACCAGGCGGACCTATGTCGGTGACGGTGTCCCGGCTGTGCGTCTGGGACAGCAGCCCTTCCTCGTTCTCCGACTCAGAGTCCTGGCGTGCCGGCTTGGTGCTCTTCAGGCTTCCCGCCCGGCGGATGGACGACAGAGAGCCGCCCTTCTTCACCCGGAAGCTACGAGCGCCCTTAATCTGGAGCAGACGGGTGCCCCCGATACGGATCCTCCTGACGGGAGCTGGGGGGGAGATCATCTGTTTAATGTATGCATTAGTTAGCATCGATTGTGGTCAAGCCACCCCCCAGACCTCTAAGACCCCCCCAGCACCTCAACTACCCCCCAGACCTGCAGCCCCGCTCACCCTGGGACTCCTGGGACCTCTTCTCGTCGCCGGTGGTGTCGGACTTGAGCGTGTGGCTGCTGCTGTTCAGGGAGTCGCGGCCGTCCTCGTCGTCCAGGATCCCCGCGAAGCTGATCTTCCTCTCGTAGCGGTGGCGGCCTAGCTCAGGGTCCAGCCGCAGCCGGCAGCTGTCCAGGTCCTAGAGGGGGTGGCACAGGGAGGGGTCAGGGGTCATCTGGCTCTAGGAGCCTACAGGGAGGGGTCAGGGGTCATCTGGCTCTAGGAGCCTACAGGGAGGGGTCAGGGGTCATCTGGCTCTAGGGGTCAGGGGTCATCTGGCTCTAGGGGTCAGGGGTCATCTGGCTCTAGGAGCCTACAGGGAGGGGTCAGGGGTCATCTGGCTCTAGGGGTCAGGGGTCATCTGGCTCTAGGAGCCTACAGGGAGGGGTCAGGGGTCATCTGGCTCTAGGAGCCTACAGGGAGGGGTCAGGGGTCATCTGGCTCCAGGGGTCAGGGGTCATCTGGCTCTAGGCACCTACAGGGAGGGGTCAGGGGTCATCTGGCTCCAGGGGTCAGGGGTCATCTGGCTCCAGGGGTCAGGGGTCATCTGGCTCTAGGGGTCAGGGGTCATCTGGCTCTAGGGGTCAGGGATCATCTGGCTCTAGGAGCCTACAGGGAGGGGTCAGGGGTCATCTGGCTCTAGGGGTCAGGGGTCATCTGGCTCTAGGGGTCAGGGGTCATCTGGCTCTAGGAGCCTACAGGGAGGGGTCAGGGGTCATCTGGCTCCAGGGGTCAGGGGTCATCTGGCTCCAGGGGTCAGGGGTCATCTGGCTCTAGGGGTCAGGGGTCATCTGGCTCCAGGGGTCAGGGGTCATCTGGCTCTAGGGGTCAGGGATCATCTGGCTCTAGGGGTCAGGGGTCATCTGGCTCTAGGCGCCTACAGGGAGGGGTCAGGGGTCATCTGGCTCTAGGGGTCAGGGGTCATCTGGCTCTAGGGGTCAGGGGTCATCTGGCTCTAGGCGCCTACAGGGAGGGGTCAGGGGTCATCTGGCTCCAGGGGTCAGGGGTCATCTGGCTCTAGGGGTCAGGTAGATTACCACCGGACCAGCTACTGGATGCAACGACTTGTCGTCCGGATACACCACCACAACCGGCATGGTGCCTGTAGTGTTAGTGAGATGGAGACAGTACCATGTTGAAGGGTACCTGGCTCTGCCCACCCTGTTGCCTCCCTATGGACGCCTGCCCGGGCCTAAGTTCCTGACAGACGCAGAGCTACCCCTGATCTACCAGGGCGTTCATTTAAGGTGGTGATTAGCTTAACACGACTGGTTCATCAGCAGCTAGCCCGGTAATGGAATGGAAGCCATTTGTTTTGAACACAAGGAGCAGACATGTTGGGGCAGGGGTTTTCAGGGTCGTCATCCATTGCCGTGGCCAGTCATGAGGTAACGATGTCCTCAATTACTCTATTGTATTGTATACTCGTTTTGTGACCCCCTTACTCCATGGCTAAGGGCAGAGTGTGTGCGGTGCTGCAGTCCCGGGCCTCACCACCAGGGGCTCTGCGCGCGGCCGGGGCAGACAGGGAAAGGTCTCCCGCAGGAAGGTGGTGATCTCCAGCAGCAGCTGGCAGGCCGCCATCTTCAGGGCGAACGGACAGCCGCACTTGGTCGGGTTGACCGTGTCTTCAGAGAGAGAGAGAGAGAGAGAGGGAGAGAGAGAGAGAGAGCAAGAGAGAAAGAGAGAGGGAGAGAGGGAGAGAGAGAGGGAGAGAGAGAGTGAGAGAGAGAGAGAGAGAGAGAGAAAGAGGGAGAGAGAGAGAGAGAGCGAGAGAGAAAGAGAGGGAGAGAGGGAGAGAGAGAGAGAGAGGGAGAGAGAGAGAGGGAGAGAGAGAGAGAGAGAGAGAGAGACAGACAGAGAGAAAGAGAGAGAGAGAAAGGGAGAGAGACAGAGAAAGAGAGAGGGAGGGAGAGAGAGAGAAAGAGAGAGGGACGGAGAGAGAGACAGAGCGAGACAGAGAGAGAGAGAGAAAGAGAGAGAGAGGGAGAGAGAGAGAGAGAGAAAGAGACAGAGACAGAGAGAGAGAGACAGAGAGAGAGAGAGAGAGACAGGGAGAGAGAGAGAGAGAGAGAGAGAGAGAGACAGAGAGAGAGAGAAAGGAAGAGGGAGAGAGAGAGAGGGGGTGGTTAAACAAAAGAATGTTGAATTCTAAGTACTTTAGGATGACAAGTACGTCAGCACTCACACACACACACACACACACACACACACACACAAACACACACACACACACACAGCCGGGGTGTGTGCTCACTGTCGTCCAGGAAGTCCTCCTCCTCATCCTCCTTCCTCATGCGTCTCTTGGACTCTTCGTCGTAGACGTAGCCCAGGATGTTGGCCGGGCTCTCGCTCTCCCCGTGACACAGCTCGCTCAGACGGGTGCCGATGGCCTGTCAATCACAGGGAGCGCCTGTCAATCAACTACACCATCACACAGGGACAGCCCGTCAATCAACTACACCATCACAGAGGGGTACTCTGTCAATAAACGACACCATCACAGAGGGGAACTCTGTCAATCAACTACACCATCACAGAGGGGTACTCTGTCAATCAACTACACCATCACAGAGGGGTACTCTGTCAATCAACTACACCATCACAGAGGGGTACTCTGTCAATCAACTACACCATCACAGAGGGGTACTCTGTCAATCAACTACACCATCACAGAGGGGTACTCTGTCAATCAACTACACCATCACAGAGGGGTACTCTGTCAATCAACTACACCATCACACTAGCCTGGGTGTACCCATGCTGCCTTGCGCGTGATTTCATTTCCTGCCGCTAGGCAGCCTGGATTCCATGGATCTGGTTTTCGCCTGAGATAGGGAACCAATCACAGAACGGGGAGGGACGGCAAGACGATGCTGACGTCTATGCGAGACACCGAAGCTTGTAGTGTACGGATCCAAAAGGGCAGCAGACGCGTTACCTTTCGATGCAGCCTTAGATAGTCTTTTAAGTAGTTTTAGAAGTTTATTTTGAAAAAAGGGCAACTTTCGGCGTTAAACTCGTTCATTACCAAGAAGGATGTCTTTGCCCTGCTTCCAACAGGCTTTGATTGGCTATGAGCTACGTACAGACTCATATGATAGACATTCGTAGCGCCCAATAAACGGCTCCGGACAATCGTAAACTGCGCCTCAAATACGAGAAAATGAATGTGTGGTTCCCAGACCTCATCTCAATGTGGATTGAGATGAGGTCTGGCGCTAGCCAGGCTACCATCACACAGGGACAACCTGTCAATCATCTACACCGTTACCATCTCACAGATCAACTCACACACACACACACACACACACACACTAGATTCTCCAGGAGAGGGAGAGGGGAGGATGAGGAGTGAGAGGAGAAAGAGGGAGAGGATGAGGAGAGAGGGAGAGGGAGGAGGAGGAGGAGGAGGAGGAGGGGGAGGAGGAGGAGAGGGAGGAGGAGGAGGAGGAGGAGAGGGAGGAGGAGAGGGAGAGGATGAGGAGAGAGGGAGAGAAGGAGGAGGGGGAGGAGGAGGAGGGGGAGGAGGAGGAGAGGGAGGAGGAGGAGGAGAGGGAGGAGGAGAGGGAGGAGGAGGAGGAGAGGGAGGAGGAGGAGGAGGAGAGAGGGAGAGGAGGAGGAGAGGGAGGAGGAGGAGAGGGAGGAGGAGAGGGAGGAGGAGAGGGAGGAGGAGGAGGAGGAGAGGGAGGAGGAGGAGGAGGAGAGAGGGAGAGGAGGAGGAGAGGGAGGAGGAGGAGAGGGAGAGGAGGAGGAGAGGGAGGAGGAGGAGAGGGAGGAGGAGCAATTGAATGATCTCAGCATTCCTTACAAACAAAGCAACAGGGGACAAACAACGTGACAGAAGGCGTTAGATGAAGTCAGTGGGAGGCGGTGGGGGGAGGCGGTGGGTGGAGGCGGTGGGTGGAGGCGTTGGGGGGAGGCGGTGGGTGGAGGCGGTGGGGGGAGGCGGTGGGGGGAGGCGGGCGTGGCCGTACGTCGCCCCACTGGCAGAAGTGCTTGGCGGCGTTCCACTGCAGCTTCTGGTTCCTCTTGTTGCCGGCCAGGGGGGACCGGCCGCGGGACAGCCCCCGCTTGGTGATGTTCACGTGGTGCCCCTTCATCCACTCCGGCCAGTTACCACGGTTACAGCGGTGGACGAAGCGCGCGCACTCCAGGAAGAGGGAGGCGCGGGCCACCACCGGCGCTTCCTGTGGGGACAGGAAGTGGAGTGGCCAGGGGTGGTGATGGCCAAGGTCTATGTGTACAGGTCTAGGGTGGTACCAGGTCTATGTGCACAGGTCTAGGGTGGTACCAGGTCTATGTGTACAGGTCTAGGGTGGTACCAGGTCTATGTGTACAGGTCTAGGGTGGTACCAGGTCTATGTGTACAGGTCTAGGGTGGTACCAGGTCTATGTGTACAGGTCTAGGGTGGTACCAGGTCTATGTGTACAGGTCTAGGGTGGTACCAGGTCTATGTGTACAGGTCTAGGGTAGTACCAGGTCTATGTGTACAGGTCTAGGGTGGTACCAGGTCTATGTGTACAGGTCTAGGGTGGTACCAGGTCTATGTGTACAGGTCTAGGGTGGTACCAGGTCTATGTGTACAGGTCTAGGGTGGTACCAGGTCTATGTGTACAGGTCTAGGGTGGTACCAGGTCTATGTGTACAGGTCTAGGGTGGTACCAGGTCTATGTGAACAGGTCTAGGGTGGTACCAGGTCTATGTGCACAGGTCTAGGGTGGTACCAGGTCTATGTGCACAGGTCTAGGGTGGTACCAGGTCTATGTGTACAGGTCTAGGGTGGTACCAGGTCTATGTGTACAGGTCTAGGGTGGTACCAGGTCTATGTGTACAGGTCTAGGGTAGTACCAGGTCTATGTGTACAGGTCTAGGGTGGTACCAGCTCTATGTGTACAGGTCTAGGGTGGTTCCAGCTCTATGCGTACAGCTCTAGGCTGGTATCAGCTCTATGCGTACAGGTCTAGGCTGGTACCAGCTCTATGCGTACAGCTCTAGGCTGGTACCAGCTCTATGCGTACAGCTCTAGGCTGGTACCAGCTCTATGCGTACAGCTCTAGGGTCGTACCAGGTCGAGGGCGGCTGCCAGGATGGAGGCATCGGGGATGGTTCCGGGCTCACAGCAGTTGAGCAGGAACTGGAACCTCTTCATGCCCTGACGGATGGCGCCCAGGTTCACCACGTTCTGGTTCTTCATGGACTCATGACTGGCGGCCAGACGTTCCTGGAAACCATGGTGACCTGGAGGAGAGAGAGAGAGAGAGAGAGAGAGAGTAGGAGAGGAGCAGGGGAGGAGAGGAGAGATAAGGAGGAGAGAGAGAAGAGGAGAGAGAGAGTGATATGTCAGAGGGAAGGGCTGGATGCAAACCAGAAAGGTCAAAGGTGACCAGGAGATAAGATCAGTCGAAGGAGAGGCAGAGAACAAAGTAAAGACAGCAGATCACAACAGTGGAGAACACCAGAGAAAACACACCAGCAGAGAAGAAAACATTTGAAACATGGAGTTGTGAGAGGGCCACAGTGAACACAAGGTTCAGCTAGAAACCAGACCATGAATACACTGGTACAGACAGCCATAGGTAATGGACATACTGGTACAGACAGCCATAGGTAATGGTTACACTGGTTTTGACTTAAATCGATATCACACGTTTTTTTTATTCCAGTTTTTGGGGGGAATCTTCGGGATAATTTATGTGGACATTTTTTGTGTACCTATTTTGCGTTGTGATCGGACATCACCATCATTCCTGCCCAACTTTAACATTAACAGGGCCCTATTTTACAATTAGCGTGACATCACCAATAGGAGTGCCCGCCCAGATGTATGATGGGTAAATCGGCCAGTGGTAAATATCAGAAAAATAATGAGTTAAACCGTTGGCGACTCTTGATCCGCCATTTTGGGCTGTCAAAGGGGACAGGAAGTGACCTCGTTAGGCAGGAAGGAAGCAACCAGCGTAACCATGAACCTCAGAGAGCAAAGCTAGATGCCAACCACAGTCGTAAAGAGTTGAGAGCAGAAACACAACCAACACATCACCACAGCAGAGGGAGAGACACAAGATGGCCGTCCAAGGCGTCATGCGCTAGCGCTGATGGCTAACGTGCGTAGCATCGTACGGCAGGAAGACGGCGCCTTGTGGACACAGAATCACGCATTCTTCAGCGACATTTCTTCTACTTTGTATTTTTGGTGTTCTGGGACAGTTGGTAATTTCTTTGGAGGGAAAATAGAATAGTGATATAGAAAGTTTTGAAACGATCAAGATTTTAAATGCGGTTGTTGTTGTTGATATCGTCTCGTAAAGATATACATACTAAAATAAGGTATGAATGGAAATGTTTTAGAGGTTTTATTAGCATGTTCAGCATGTGCCGTTTCCAGGCCATCTCGTTGTTGAAATAGCAAATTAATTAACTATAATTAAGGCTTTGAGACGAGGCTAGGAGCCTAGGCTAGAGGACAAGACTAGGAGCCTAGGCTAAGTGAAATGGCTAGGAGTCTAGGCTAGGGGACAAGGCTAGGAGTCAAGGCTATGAGCCAAGGTAAGCACGACGGACAGGAAACACAACGACGACGACGATGGACACAGGAACGAGAGCGAGAGAGAGAGAGAGACAGCAAGAGAGAGACAGATAGCAAGAGAGAGAGGGACAGAGAGAGAGCGAGACAGCAAGAGAGAGACAGCAAGAGAGACAGTGAGACAGAGAGAGACGGTGAGAGAGAGACAGCAAGAGAGAGAGAGAGATGGTACGGTAGAGACAGGGTGAGAGAGAGAGGCCGGTGGGACGGGCGTGCGATCCGCCCAGGAGCTCTACCGTCTTTCTCCTCAGTGTGGTGAAGTTTGGAGGGGTTCCTCCTGCCCGACCTCCATTTACCGAGACGCTTGAAGAAGTTCTCCTCCTCGTCAGCACCGGCCGCGCCCTCCGACAGCTTCACCGCACTGGTGAACTTCACCTGGAACACAGGTACACACACACACACAGACTGGTGACTTCACCTGGAACACAGGTACACACACACACACAGACTGGTGACTTCACCTGGAACACAGGTACACACACACATACAGACTGGTGACTTCACCTGGAACACAGGTACACACACACATACAGACTGGTGACTTCACCTGGAACACAGGTACACACACACATACAGACTGGTGACTTCACCTGGAACACAGGTACACACACACATACAGACTGGTGACTTCACCTGGAACACAGGTACACACATATACACACACTGGTGAGTTCACCTGGAACACAGGTACACACACACACTGGTGAACTTCACCTGGAACACAGGTACACACACACATACAGACTGGTGACTTCACCTGGAACACAGGTACACACACATACAGACTGGTGACTTCACCTGGAACACAGGTACACACACACATACAGACTGGTGACTTCACCTGGAACACAGGTACACACATATACACACACTGGTGAGTTCACCTGGAACACAGGTACACACACACACTGGTGAACTTCACCTGGAACACAGGTACACACACACATACAGACTGGTGACTTCACCTGGAACACAGGTACACACACACATACAGACTGGTGACTTCACCTGGAACACAGGTACACACACACATACAGACTGGTGACTTCACCTGGAACACAGGTACACACACACATACAGACTGGTGACTTCACCTGGAACACAGGTACACACACACATACAGACTGGTGACTTCACCTGGAACACAGGTACACACACACATACAGACTGGTGACTTCACCTGGAACACAGGTACACACACACATACAGACTGGTGACTTCACCTGGAACACAGGTACACACACACATACAGACTGGTGACTTCACCTGGAACACACGTACACACATATACACACACTGGTGAGTTCACCTGGAACACAGGTACACACACACACTGGTGAACTTCACCTGGAACACACACAGACACACACACACACTGGTGAACTTCACCTGGAACACAGATACACAGACACACACACACACACACACACACACACACACACACACACACACACAGGTGAACTTCACCTGGAACACACACAGACACACACACACACTGGTGAACTTCACCTGGAACACAGATACACAGACACACACACACACACACACACACACACACACACACACAGGTGAACTTCACCTGGAACTCAGGTACACACACACACACACACACACACACACACACACACACAGGTGACCTCACCTGGAACACAGGTACACACAGACAGGTGACGTCAGGTGCACACAAACAAACAGGTGAGCACACCTGTGACACACAGGTTAATACACCCAGGTAAACACACAGGTAAATACACACAGGTAAACTTCAACTGAATCACAGGTAAATCCACGGGTAAACCTCACCTGGGATACACAGGTAAACACAAATACACACACAGGTAGATGATCCGCTGGGTTTCTGGGTTAGGCTCTGACCTTTGAACTCTGGCGTATGAAGGAGAGTCTGTCCACGGAGCTGATGTCCAGCAGGTCCTCCACGCCGTCCGTCAGTCCAGAGAGAGACGAGCGCTTCAGCCAGTTCCCTACACACACACACCCACAAATATACACACACACACACACACACATTTTGCTCAAATGTACTTATACCCAACTAGAAATGCTGAAACTTAAAAAAAACACTTGAAACACGGCATCTACAGGGAGGAGGGGTTAACAGGGAGGAGGGGCATAGGGATTGACTGGGATGACCAGGAACACAAGGTTTCATGGCAATGGGAAGGAGGGTTTCCATGGCAACGGCGGGAGGGAGGGCTTTCATAGCAACGGGAGACGGGGAGTGTTTCGACGGCAACGTGGGGGAGGGAAGGTTTCCATGGCAGCGGGAGGGAGGGAGAGGTTCCATGACAACGGGAGGGAGGGAAGGTTTCCGTGACAACAGAAGGGAAGGAGGGTTCTCATGACAGCGGGGTGGGGGATATATGACCCGTGACCTACGTAGGACAGACAGCGTGAGTGGCAGGCGGACTGTCCCACGGCATGCTACAGGGGACAAGAAGGAACGCCAGAACCGACCAATCAGAGATGAGGTGAGCTGACAACGGACCAATCAGAGATGAGGTGAGCTGGTAAGTGACCAATAGGAGATCGGCGGACACTTGCAGACTCTTGTTAGAATGAAATGTTATAATGCAGTGAGATGCAGCGTCACGTTACAAAGCAAAACATCACACAGCATGGCATCTAACAGGATGACATCATACAGTATGACATCATGACAGCATACAGCATGACATCTAACAGGATGACATCATACAGTATGACATCATGACAGCATACAGCATGACATCTAACAGGATGACATCATACAGTGTGACATCATGACAGCATACAGCATGACATCATACAGCATGACATCATACAGTATGACATCAAGACAGCATGACATCATGACAGCATACAGTATGACATCATACAGTATGACATCATGACAGCATACAGCATTGCATCTAACAGGATGATATCATACAGTATGACATCAAGACAGCATGACATCACGACAGCATACAGTATGACAGCATACAGTATGACATCAAGACAGCATGACATCATACAGTATGACATCATACAGTATGACATCAAGACAGCATACAGTAGTCATGGAATTACACATCATGACATCATACAGTATGACATCATGACAGCATACAGCATGACATCATACAGCATGACATCATACAGTATGACATCAAGACAGCATGACATCATGACAGCATACAGCATGACATCATACAGCATGACATCATACAGTATGACATCAAGACAGCATGACATCATGACAGCATAGAGTATGACATCATACAGTATGACATCAAGACAGCATGACATCATACAGTATGACATCATACAGTATGACATCAAGACAGCATACAGTAGTCATGGAATTACACATCATGACATCATACAGTATGACATCATGACAGCATACAGCATGACTTCATGACAGCATCACATCATACAGCATGCCATTACATATCATGACATCATACAGTATGACATCATGACAGCATACAGCATGACTTCATGACATCATACCACATCAGTCAATAGAAGGAGGGTCTATAGGAGGAGGGTCTATAGGAGGATGATCTAAAGAAGGAGGGTCTACAGGAGGACAGTCTCAGGGAGGAGGGTCTATAGGGGTAGGTTCTGTATGAGGAGGGTCTACAGGGGGAGGGTCTACAGGGGGAGGGTCTACAGGAGAAGGGTCTACAGGGGGAGGGTCTACAGGGGGAGGGTCTACAGGGGGAGGGTCTACAGGAGAAGGGTCTACAGGGGGAGGGTCTACAGGAGGAGGGTCTACAGGGGGAGGGTCTACAGTAGGAGGAAGGTCTATAGGAAGCGGGTCAATAGGAGGAGGGTCTACAGGAGGAGGGTCTGCAGGGGGAGGGTCTACAGGGGGAGGGTCTACAGGGGGAGGGTCTACAGGAGGAGGGTCTACAGGGGGAGGGTCTACAGGAGGAGGGTCTACAGGGGGAGGGTCTACAGTAGGAGGAAGGTCTATAGGAAGCGGGTCAATAGGAGGAGGGTCTACAGGAGGAGGGTCTACAGGGGGAGGGTCTACAGGGGGAGGGTCTACAGGGGGAGGGTCTACAGGAGGAGGGTCTACAGGAGGAGGGTCTACAGGAGGAGGGTCTACAGGGGGAGGGTCTACAGGAGGAGGGTCTACAGGAGGAGGGTCTACAGGGGGAGGGTCTACAGGGGGAGGGTCTACAGGGGGAGGGTCTACAGGAGGAGGGTCTACAGGAGGAGGGTCTACAGGGGGAGGGTCTACAGGGGGAGGGTCTACAGGAGGAGGGTCTACAGGGGGAGGGTCTACAGGGGGAGGGTCTACAGTAGGAGGAAGGTCTATAGGAAGCGGGTCAATAGGAGGAGGGTCTACAGGAGGAGGGTCTACAGGGGGAGGGTCTACAGGGGGAGGGTCTACAGGGGGAGGGTCTACAGGAGGAGGGTCTACAGGGGGAGGGTCTACAGGGGGAGGGTCTACAGTAGGAGGAAGGTCTATAGGAAGCGGGTCAATAGGAGGAGGGTCTACAGGAGGAGGGTCTACAGGGGGAGGGTCTACAGGGGGAGGGTCTACAGGGGGAGGGTCTACAGGGGGAGGGTCTACAGGGGGAGGGTCTACAGGAGGAGGGTCTACAGGAGGAGGGTCTACAGGGGGGCGTTACCGATGGGCAGCTTGAGCTTCTTGCGGAGGGAGACGCGTCGGGAGCGGGAGCGGCGGTCCGTGGTCGTCCCGGAGTGGGCGGTGGTGCACTCCGACGTGTCCTGTTCTGATTGGCTGCTGGTGTCGCTGGCCGCGCTCTGGGACTTGAACATCTTCCTCCAGAAGTCCTTCCTGCCCAGGAGCGCCCCGGGGAGCTGCTCCTCACTGGGGGGGGGGAGGAGGAGGAGGAGAGGAGAGGAGGAGATAGGAGAGGAGCAGAGGAGAGGAGGAGGAGGAGGAGGAGAGGAGGAGGAGGAGGAGGAGGAGGAGGAGGAGGTGATAGGAGAGGAGAGGAGAGGAGAGGAGGAGATAGGAGAGGAGAGGACAGGAGGGGGAGGAGGAGATAGGAGAGGAGAGGAGGAGGAGGTGATAGGAGAGGAGAGGAGGAGGAGGAGGAGGAGAAGAGAGGGGAACAGATTGGGAGTCAAGGATAGGAGCAGGAGAAACAGAGGAGGAGGGCAGGAAGTGAAGACTAAATGATCTCCTGTATGGGACATCCCCATCCTCTCCTGTAAGGGCCTTCAGTGTTGCATGATGGGAGATGTAGTCCCAGCGGGTGACTCACTGTTCGGGGCTCTGGGGGGGTCGGCTGGAGATGTAGCTGTGGCACTCGTCAGCAGCCCCCGCCACAGGACCCCTCTCCCCCGCCTCCGACCTGACGCACACACACACACACACGCACACACACACACACACGCACACACACAATGGCCACACAAACACACACACACAATGCCCACACAAACACACACACACACACACACACACACAGTCAACCCTAACCATGCCATGGGGGGCGACGGCGTCACTCAGAGCACTGGGAGGGCTGTGATTGGTGGATACCTGCGGGGCCCGGTCGTCTTGGCGTCCTCCCGGTCGTCGGCCTTCTTGCCGGCGGCCACCTTCTCGGCGCTGTCCAGGAGCGCGCTCAGAGCGACCCGCCGGAACACGTTCCCGTGGGACTCCTTAATGAACTGGACCAGCTGACGGATGTCACAGTACAAACCCTGGGGAGAGGAGGAGGGGAGGAGGAGGAGCAGGGTGGTTAAAAGTGTACATATTGAAATACGTGACATAGTCAGTAAATGTATATGTGTTTTAAGGGTATATACCCTTAAAACATCAATATTGAGCTAAATGTGTATCATACACACCACATTACAGGTACAGGTATTTAATAACTAAATAACTATGGTATAATTAACAAGGTTTACTAACTTAAACAGAGTGAGTAGATGAACTTAAAGGTGCTGTAGGGGATATTTGAGAATGTTAGGAGAGAGCAGAAAAGATCCAGATTTAGAAACTTAACAACCCCCCAAAAATAACTCTCTGCTCCCTCCTCCACTACGGCTCTCCTCCAGTGAGGAGCCTTGCATTTTACGCACCTGTGATTGACAGGCAAGACGATTCCCTGAACCAATCAGGGAAGAGATGCCCTGCCAGTCGGAAATGAAGGGGGGGGGGGGGGGGATCAAATCGCAGTATAAACATCAGATCTCTAATCTCCCCTACAGAACCTTTAAAAATCCCCCCCCCCTTGCTCCGGGCAGCAGATGGTACGGACCAGGTTCTCGGAGCTGTGCAGCTCGTGGGTGGTTGAAGCGCAGCGGGTGATCAGGGACTTGAACATGCAGCCCACCACCACCGCCTCCATGCTCTGGGCCAGCGACTTGCAGTCCCCCGTCGTGAAGTTGTTCCCGAAGCCCGCCTTGTCTGGGCGAAGGCGGGCGGGGCGTACCATTGCACACACGGGGAGAGGAGGTTAGTCTCAAGAATACATCCTGTATAACATAGAACACATCCCATGTTACGTAGAATACATCCTGTTTAGATATAAGGCAAGATATCACCTGTGAGTACTTACACTGATTTATATATGAATACAGGTGTACTACTTATACTGGTTTATATTTGAATACATGGTGTACTACTTATGCTACTTTTCTTTTGATTATATATATATACAGTATTTTTTTTTATGTATATCTTTTGTAACTGCTTTGGCGATGTTGATATTTATTTCCCTTGCCAATAAAGTTCTATGATTTGAGTTGAATACAAACAGTCTAACGAACACTGAACCAATACGACAGAGGGGGGGAGGGGGGATGGACAGGAGGAGGGGGGCAAAATATAAATCTGAAGCGAATGGGTTGGGAGGGGGGGGTGTTGGGGGGGTGAAGCAAATTGAAAGGAATTCTGGGATTCGGAGCAAGGAATACATGCCTGTGAATGAGGCCTCCTACTGAAGCCTGTCTGATACCTCAATCCATCCCTCTCTCTCTCTCTCTCCCTCTCTCTCTCTCGCTCTCTCTCTCTCTCTCTCTCTCCCTCTCTCTCTCTCTCTCTCTCTCTCTCTCGCTCTCTCTTTCTCTCGCTCTCTCTCTCTATCTCTCCCTTGATCCAACTCTCTCTCTCTCTCTCTCTCTCTCTCCCTTGATCCAACTCTAACTCTCTCTCTCTCTTTCTCTCTCACTCTAACTCTCTTCCTCTCTCTCTCTGTCTGTCTGTCTCTCTACCATATGGGTCTCAATGAGAGAGGGGGGGGGAGAAGTGGGAGGGAGGAGGAGGAGCAGGGGGAGGAGCAGGAGAGGGTGTGATTGGGAGAGGCGGGCGAGTATCTCATCAGCTGGTTGTATAAGTTATTATCAATAATCGATAATCAACAATGTATTGATTGATGGTTATTGATTAAAGATGATTATTGATTATTGATTATGGGTAACTACCTAAGTTTCTTTTTTTGGCCCTCCGCGATCTTTCCCCTGCACTGCCGTACTCTGGAAGAGAAAAGAGGCGGGCACACAGGTTGATTGACAGCACGGACGTGTGCGCGTCGGTTGGGAGCGCCAGCCCGACACGCACACGCACAAAACACACACACACCACACAGCAAACAGCGCACAACATGCTCACACACACACACAGACACACGTGCGCACGCACAGAGTATACAGACAGACCCAAGGATACTCATGGCTTGGGTAACTTGCCAACGCCGTGTTCCTCCAGATGGTGAGGTACTCGGTCGATACAGACACAATGCAATACTCCATACTGCAGTACTTTGGGTATTAGGTACGTGAAGCCATACTGCAGTATTCTAGGTACTGGGTACTACATTTTCGGGAACATAGAGATTGAGATATTGCAGTGTACTGGGTACTGTATACTACGTTACCGGCCACATAGAAGTAGAGATACTGCAGTATTCTGGGACCTTAGAGATACTGCAGTACTCTGGGTATTGGGTAGTGAATACTACATTACCGGCCAGATAGAAGCAGAGATACTGCAGTATTCTGGGACCTTAGAGATACTGCAGTACTCTGGGTATTGGGTAGTGAATACTACATTACCGGCCAGATAGAAGTAGAGATACTGCAGTATTCTGGGACCTTAGAGACACTGCAGTATTCTGGGACCTTACAGATACTGCAGTCTTCTGGGACCTTAGAAATACTGCAGTATTCTGGGACCTCAGCGATACTGCAGTTTTCTGGGACCTTAGGAATACTGCAGTATTCTGGGACCTCAGCGATACTGCAGTACTCTGGCTCAGTACCATCAGTCCTGGTGCTACAGAGCCGCGGGCCGAAGCAGAGCTGTGTGGGACGACCACGGCGTAGGATTGGCAAGTCCTCCGAACGGGTGGAGGAGGAGATGGGGAGGTGGGGGTTCTGGGAGACTGGCCCATCGGTCAGGAGGAGGTACCCACACATCACGCATGAACTGGGCGGGGGTTCTGTCTTGACTGGGCTAGCATAACGTTTTGAGCGTGTAGCTTGTTAGCTAGTGGCGCTAGCGGGTGGGAGGGTTGGTTATTTGTAAGGTAACCGTTGTGGGGAACGAAAAAGCAGAACCTTGTTGTTGCCTGCACTGGTGAATGGAACTCGCTCACAGTAGACGGTAAGCCAGTCCGTGAACCATGAGTCTGTCTGTCTTAGATAAGATCGGATCAAAAAAATCTCACCTACTGCAGCTTTAAGAAAATCAACCCTTGTTTTAAACACATTTACCTAGCAAGTAGCGTTAGCCTAGTTCTTTAGCTCGCAGTGCATCTAGGTACACTACAATCAATGCTAGTTTCTAGCTAGCAGGATGTTAAGGTCGCCTACAAGCGTATTGTCATACTGGACTCCCCTGATTCCCAGTGCATTATGGGGCATTTTTTTCGACACCGCTGGACAGTTCCCCCCAGAGTGCTGAGCAGCTGCCCCCCCCCCGAGAGGTCGGCCCAGCGGGCCAGAACGAAGAAGTCTGGAGGGCGGATGGAGGGAAGAAAGGAAAAATGGAGGAGGAACGAGGAGAAGTACAGCACAGTGGAGACAGGAGGAGGAGGAGGAGGACAGAGATATCAAACAGAGTGCTGGAGAGGGAGTTGTGAGTGAGGGGTGACACAGTAGCAGCTCAGTGAACCTCCGTGTTGTACCGCCTCGAGCCATCAGAGGGCAGCACAGCAGCACCCTTGATACCAGACCAACACACAGACTGTGTGTGTGCGTGCATGTGTGTTTGTGTGCGTGTGTGCGTGCCCATGCTTGTGTCTGAGATAGTGAGTTTGGGGTGGCTAATACACTATATAAAAGCGCTTTGAGTGGCCACTGGTTAGAAAGACGCTACATAAATGCATTCCATTTGCCAGTTGCTATAACTGAGTCAGCTATGAATACTTTTGGTTGTAGGTACTCCGATTCCGATCGGATGCTTCTGACCGTTGTCACTGTGAAAGGAGGACACTTTGCTCAGATGCTTTGGCCACAGGCCCCGACGTAGGCGTTCTGAGAGGACCAGACTTACTGTCGCTAACCGGCTCCATGGAGAAGGCTCAGAGGACCAGACTTACTGTCACTAACCGGCTCCATGCAGGAGGCTCAGAGGACCAGACTTACTGTCGCTAACCGGCTCCATGCAGGAGGCTGAGAGGACCAGACTTACTGTCGCTAACCGGCTCCATGCAGGAGGCTCAGAGGACCAGACTTACTGTCGCTAACCGGCTCCATGCAGGAGGCTGAGAGGACCAGACTTACTGTCGCTAACCGGCTCCATGCAGGAGGCTGAGAGGACCAGACTTACTGTCGCTAACCGGCTCCATGCAGGAGGCTGAGAGGACCAGACTTACTGTCGCTAACCGGCTCCATGAAGGAAGCTGAGAGGACCAGACTTACTGTCATTAACCGGCTCCATGCAGGAGGCTGAGAGGACCAGACTTACTGTCGGTGACGGGCTCCATGCAGAAGCCCAGGAAGGCGTGCAGGAAGTCCACAATGTTGTTCAGCGAGTCCTTGTTCACGTAGTCCCGCATGGTCTGACGGAACTGGAGCTTGTTCAGCTTATAGAGGCTGGTCAGGCAGTTCTGGGCCTGGGGGGGGTGTCGGGGTCAGGAGGGATGTTGGGGTACAGGTTGTAAGTATGTATCAAGTCTGGTTAATTTGTAACCCTGTCCTGTCTCTTTACCAACTGTCTAACCCCTCACTCACTCACTCACTCACTCACTCACTCACTCACTCACTCACTCACTCACTGTCTAACCCTTGACTCCCTCACTCACTCCGCCCTAACTGATGCAGTGAAGCAGGCAGCTAACTGTTGGGAGATAACAACAGATGTACAACTCGCCAGCCGATATTCTGCCCCTTCATGATCTAGTTACTCGCCGAGCTCTCAGTGTGGTGAGTCGGGGGAGCGAGGCGTGGCTGGTCCTCTTGTGATAGCCCTGGACTAAAGGACTTAGGACTCAGTGACTCAGTATGAAACAAGGGCAAAGGACTGCTTTGGCCTCCGCCTGCCAAAACAAAAAGGTGTTCTGCTGAGGTGTGTTGAGGTGTGTTGAGGTGTGTTGAGGTGTGTTGAGGTGTGTTGAGGTGTGTTGAGGTGTGTTGAGGTGTGTTGAGGTGTGTTGAGGTGTGTTAAGGTGTGTTGAGGTGTGTTGAGGTGTGTTGAGGTGTGTTGAGGTGTGTTGAGGTGTGTTGAGGTGTGTTGAGGTGTGTTGAGGTGTGTTGAGGTGCGTTGAGGTGCGTTGAGGTGTGTTGAGGTGCGTTGAGGTGCGTTAAGGTGTGTTGAGGTGTGTTGAGGTGTTAAGGTGTGTTGAGGTGTGTTGAGGTGTGTTGAGGTGTGTTGAGGTGTGTTAAGGTGTGTTGAGGTGTGTTGAGGTGTTAAGGTGTGTTGAGGTGTGTTGAGGTGTGTTGAGGTGTGTTGAGGTGTGTTGAGGTGTGTTGAGGTGCCCTGAGGTGTGTTGAGGTGTGTTGAAGTGTGTTGAGGTGTTAAGGTGTGTTGAGGTGTGTTGAGGTGTGTTGAGGTGTGTTGAGGTGTGTTGAGGTGCGTTGAGGTGTGTTGAGGTGTGTTGAGGTGTTAAGGTGTGTTGAGGTGTGTTGAGGTGTGTTGAGGTGTGTTGAGGTGTGTTGAGGTGTTAAGGTGTGTTGAGGTGTGTTGAGGTGTGTTGAGGTGTGTTGAGGTGTGTTGAGGTGTGTTGAGGTGTTAAGGTGTGTTGAGGTGTGTTGAGGTGTGTTGAGGTGTGTTGAGGTGTGTTGAGGTGCGTTGAGGTGTGTTGAGGTGTTAAGGTGTGTTGAGGTGTGTTGAGGTGTGTTGAGGTGTGTTAAGGTGTGTTGAGGTGTGTTGAGGTGTGTTGAGGTGTGTTGAGGTGTGTTGAGGTGTGTTAAGGTGTGTTGAGGTGTGTTGAGGTGTGTTGAGGTGTGTTGAGGTGTGTTGAGGTGTGTTGAGGTGTGTTAAGGTGTGTTGAGGTGTGTTGAGGTGCGTTGAGGTGTGTTGAGGTGTTAAGGTGTGTTGAGGTGTGTTGAGGTGTGTTGAGGTGTGTTAAGGTGTGTTGAGGTGTGTTGAGGTGTGTTGAGGTGTGTTGAGGTGTGTTAAGGTGTGTTGAGGTGTGTTGAGGTGTGTTGAGGTGTGTTGAGGTGCGTTGAGGTGCGTTGAGGTGCGTTGAGGTGCGTTGAGGTGCGTTGAGGTGCGTTGAGGTGCGTTGAGGTGCGTTGAGGTGCGTTAAGGTGCGTTGAGGTGCGTTGAGGTGCGTTGAGGTGCGTTGAGGTGCGTTGAGGTGCGTTGAGGTGCGTTGAGGTGCGTTGAGGTGCGTTGAGGTGTGTTGAGGTGTGTTGAGGTGTGTTGAAGTGTGTTGAGGTGTTAAGGTGTGTTGAGGTGTGTTGAGGTGTGTTGAGGTGTGTTGAGGTGTGTTGAGGTGTGTTGAGGTGCGTTGAGGTGTGTTGAGGTGTGTTGAGGTGTGTTGAGGTGTGTTGAAGTGCCCTGAGGTGTGTTGAGGTGCCCTGAGGTGTGTTGAGGTGTGTTGAGGTGTGTTGAGGTGTGTTGAGGTGTGTTGAGGTGTGTTGAGGTGTGTTGAGGTGCCCTGAGGTGTGTTGAGGTGTGTTGAAGTGTGTTGAGGTGTTAAGGTGTGTTAAGGTGTGTTGAGGTGTGTTGAGGTGTGTTGAGGTGTGTTGAGGTGCGTTGAGGTGCGTTGAGGTGTGTTGAGGTGTGTTGAGGTGTGTTGAGGTGTGTTGAGGTGCGTTGAGGTGTGTTGAGGTGTGTTGAGGTGTGTTGAGGTGTGTTGAGGTGTTGAGGTGTGTTGAGGTGTTAAGGTGTGTTGAGGTGTGTTGAGGTGTGTTGAGGTGTGTTGAGGTGTTAAGGTGTGTTGAGGTGTGTTGAGGTGTGTTGAGGTGTGTTGAGGTGTGTTGAGGTGTGTTGAGGTGTTAAGGTGTGTTGAGGTGTTAAGGTGTGTTGAGGTGTTAAGGTGTGTTGAGGTGTGTTGAGGTGTGTTGAGGTGTGTTGAGGTGTGTTAAGGTGTGTTGAGGTGTGTTGAGGTGTTAAGGTGTGTTGAGGTGTGTTGAGGTGTGTTGAGGTGTGTTGAGGTGCGTTGAGGTGTGTTGAGGTGTGTTGAGGTGTGTTAAGGTGTGTTGAGGTGTGTTGAGGTGTGTTGAGGTGTGTTGAGGTGTGTTGAGATGTTAAGGTGCGTTGAGGTGCGTTGAGGTGTGTTGAGGTGTGTTGAGGTGTGTTGAGGTGTGTTGAGGTGTTAAGGTGCGTTGAGGTGTGTTGAGGTGCGTTGAGGTGTGTTAAGGTGTGTTGAGGTGTGTTGAGGTGTGTTGAGGTGTTAAGGTGCGTTGAGGTGCGTTGAGGTGCGTTGAGGTGTGTTGAGGTGTGTTAAGGTGTGTTGAGGTGCCCTGAGGTGTGTTGAGGTGTGTTGAGGTGTGTTTAGGTGTTGAGGTGTGTTGAGGTGTGTTGAGGTGTGTTGAGGTGTGTTTAGGTGTGTTGAGGTGCGTTGAGGTGCGTTGAGGTGCGTTGAGGTGCGTTGAGGTGCGTTGAGGTGCGTTGAGGTGCGTTGAGGTGCGTTGAGGTGCGTTGAGGTGCGTTGAGGTGCGTTGAGGTGCGTTAAGGTGCGTTAAGGTGTGTTGAGGTGTGTTGAGGTGTGTTGAGGTGTGATGAGGTGTGTTGAGGTGTGTTAAGGTGTGTTGAGGTGTGTTGAGGTGCGTTGAGGTGTGTTGAGGTGTGTTGAGGTGTGTTGAGGTGCCCTGAGGTGTGTTGAGGTGTGTTGAGGTGTGTTGAGGTGTTGAGGTGTGTTGAGGTGTGTTGAGGTGTGTTGAGGTGTGTTGAGGTGTGTTGAGGTGTTGAGGTGTGTTGAGGTGTGTTGAGGTGTTGAGGTGTGTTGAGGTGTGTTGAGGTGTGTTGAGGTGTGTTGAGGTGTGTTGAGGTGCGTTGAGGTGCGTTAAGGTGTGTTGAGGTGTGTTGAGGTGCGTTGAGGTGCGTTGAGGTGCGTTGAGGTGCGTTGAGGTGCGTTGAGGTGTGTTGAGGTGTGTTGAGGTGTGTTGAGGTGCGTTGAGGTGTGTTAAGGTGTGTTGAGGTGTGTTGAGGTGCGTTGAGGTGTGTTGAGGTGCGTTGAGGTGCGTTGAGGTGTGTTGAGGTGTGTTGAGGTGCCCTGAGGTGTGTTGAGGTGTGCCCTGACCTGCATGCGGAGGCGGTCCCCTGACAGCCCGCGGTGCCCCTCCCCACAGCCGTAGGCACAGCCCAGGGACTTGACGATCTTGATGAGCATGCTGAGGGCCAAGCGGTGGGGGCTCAGGGCAGAGCACTCCCCCTGGAGGAACAAGAGAGGCTCAGACCGGGGGCGGGGACAAGACAGACAGACAGACAGACAGACAGACAGACAGGAAGACGGACGGACCGACAGGGAGACGGACGGACCGACAGACAGGGAGACACAGACAGACAGACAGACACAGACAGACAGACAGAGAGACAGGTAGACGGACGGATGGACGGACAGACAGACAGACAGACAGACAGGGAGACACAGACAGACAGACAGACACAGACAGACAGAGAGACAGACGGGCCAGATACAGACAGACAGACAGACAGACGGACGGACGGACAGACAGACAGACAGACAGACAGACAGACAGACAGACAGACAGACAGACAGACAGACAGACAGACAGACAGACAGACAGACACAGAAAGACAGAGAGACAGACAGACAGACAGGCAGACACAGACAGACAGACAGAGAGACAGATAGACGGATGGATGGACGGACAGACAGACAGACAGACAGACAGACGGGCCAGATACAGACAGACAGACAGACAGACGGACGGATGGACAGACAGACAGACAGACAGACAGACAGACAGACAGACAGACAGAGAGACAGACAGACAGACAGACAGACAGACAGACGGGCCAGGTACAGACAGACAGAGAGACAGACAGACAGAAAAACAGGCAGACAGACAGACAGACAGACAGATACAGACAGACAGACAGACAGACAGACAGATACAGACAGACAGCCAGACAGAGAGACAGACAGACAGACAAACAGCCAGAGAAAGACAGACCCACGCCGGATATGGACAGACAGCCAGAGAGACAGACAGACTACCTTGCCGCTGTCATCCTTGTTGTCCTTCAGGTCGTCCTTGCTCCCCTGGCCACTCCCTCCCCCGCTGCCCCCGCCTCCATCTCCTCCTCCTCCCCCTCCTCCCCCCCCTCCCCCTCCCCCTCCTCCTGCGCCCTGGGCCCCCGGTCCCTCCAGGTTCTCCTTGTCCTCCTGCTTGCCGGTCTTGCGGGGCCCGGTGGCGGCCGGGACCACGCCCAGCTGCAGCAGGCTGTCGACGATGCTGAGCGCCACGTCGCAGACCCTGGAGCTGATGTCGTGGCTCAGCACCGCGTAGAGCGCCCGCATCACCGCCTCAGGGGGGCAGAGGTCACACTTAACGCTGCGCTATCTGGGGTCCTTCATAATGCCGATAAAATGTCCAATAAAAACTCTGATAAATTGTACAATAAAGATTCTGCTACGTTTTCCGACAAACACATCGGATACATTTTCCAATAAAAACACTGATACATTTTCCAAAAGAAAATCGGGTAAATTCTAGCCGGACGAGACTTTTGCATTTTTATAATGGGGTACTTAGGGTGACATGGGGTACTTGATGGAGGTCTTTGAAGCATGCATCGGGTGGAGGTAATAGGACGGATGGATGGAGACGGATGAGGTGTGTTTCAACTACCACACGTCTCAATTTCAGTAGCAGTTCACGTTGTTTGAACGTTTTTTACGTGTTATAAAGTAATGGGATCGGGTGAAGGAACCAAAGACCGCCGGTATGAGTCCAGTGTGTTTAGCGCCGTGCAGCTGACCAGGAGACATTTGGGCAGCAGCACTCCTCCCTATAGAGTCATCGAGTGGTCAATACTTCCACACAAGAGGCCAATTACAAAGTTAGTACCCTGCCTAAACAATAGCCAAACTAAAATGCCATTCAACCGGAGATGTCTCACGTTTGGAACGCTCCCCGATGGATTCAGACCCCCGTTAAGGAGTGTGTCCCGCTAGCTCTACAAGAGTGAAGGGCAGGTCGACACCTGCATGTGCTGTAGTGTGTGTAACGCACACAGACTGTATGCAACACTGGTTAACTGACTCAACAAAGACTGGTGGTCTGCAAAACAAGTTACATTTAACTAACATTCAGGGCGTTAAGCAGTCACTTCTATCCAAAGCGACTTACAATGAGCACATTTCTCAGAAGAAAGAGAAACAACAATATATCGCTCGGCACAGTCAGGATGAACCAAGTGCCAAGCACTAACAATCACTAGGTTAACCTATTCCCCGTACACAACACAGAGAGCTAGGATAAGACGCTACACAATGCTAAATACTGTTATTAAGTGCCAGGACGTACAACATACAGTAAGTGCGTACATTAAGTGCCAGGACGTACAAACATACAATAAGTGCGTACATAAGGGGTGATATTATGGCACCAGGTGTGAGTGTGATGAGCCATTGCTAGCGTGGGGCTCCCCGGCACCCGGGACTCACGGTGAGGTCCAGCATGCCGTTCTTCAGGATGAAGTGGTTGGTGCCCTCGATGCTCTCGCCGTCCTCCAGGCAGGAGTAGTTGATGCAGGAGTCGGTGAGGCTGCGCGGCAGGTTGGAGCAGGCCAGCGGCTCCGACGGCAGCGCGTCGTGCGCGGCGGCCGGCGTGCACAGCTTCTTCATGTGCTCCGTGAAGAAGTCGGCGTAGCCCACGTTGAAGGAGGCCACCGTGGTGTTGAAGGCCGCCATGGTGATGGTGGAGATCTGGGAGCGAACTGCAGGGGTCCGCCAGGGAGCAGAGGGCAGGATCACATCTATGCTAGGTGCTTACCTTCCCGGACGGTGCCGTCTGAGCGGCTGTTGCTAGGTGCTAGGCTCAATGCTAGGTGCTAGGAGCTAGGTGCTATTTGCTAGGCTCTATGCTAGGTGCTAGGCTCTATGCTAGGAGCTAGGTGCTAGGAGCTAAGTTCTATGCTAGGTGCTACCCTTCGCAGACGGTACCGTCTGGTTGTTGGGGTGCTCTATGCTAGGGGCTAGGCTCTAGGCTAGGTGCTAACCTCGGCGGAGGGTGCCGTCTGTGTGGCTATTGGGGTGCCAGGCTCTATGCTCGGTGCTAGAGGCTTACCTTTGCGGACAGTGCCATTTGAGAGGCTGTTGGGGGACTAGGCTCAATGCTAGGTGCTAGGAGCTAGGTGCTATGTGCTAGGCTCTATGCTAGGTGCTAGGCTCTATGCTAGGAGCTAGTTGCTGGGAGCTAGGCTCTATGCTAGGTGCTAGAGGCTAACCTTCGCGCACGGTGCCGTCTGCGTGGCTGTTGGGGTGGTCCGGGAGGTCCCGCAGCAGAGAGTGGTGGGAGTGGGAGTGTTTGGCGCTCAGACTGTCTGCGTCGACGGCCGTGTCCGTGCTGCCGCGGCGCGCAAACCTCCCTGGACACACACACACACACACACACACACACACACACACACACACACGCACACGCACACGCACACGCACACGCACACACACACACACACGCAATGCTGCCAATAAAGTTGGATACATCACCCTCTCCCTCACATCCTCCCCCCCTCCCTCCCCCTCTCTCCCCCCTCCCTCCCCCTCTCTCCCTCCCCCTCCTCCCCCTCCCCTCCCCCCCTCCTCCTCCCCCTCCCCCTCCTCCCCTCCCCTCCCCTCCCCCCTCCTCCTCCCCCTCCTCCTCCTCCTCCTCCCCCTCCTCCTCCCTTTCCTTCTCCTCCTCCTCCTCCTCCCCCTCCTCCCCTCCCCCCCTCCTCCCCCTCCTCCTCCCCCTCCTCCTCCCCCCCCTCCCCTCCTCCTCCTCCTCCCCTCCCCCCCAACTCCTCCTCCTCCCCCCCCTCCTCCCCTCCTCCTCTTCCCCCTCCCCTCCCCCCTCCTCCTCCCCTCCCCTCCCCTCCCCCCTCCTCCCCCCTCCCTCCCCCTCTCTCCCCCCCCCTCCCTCCCCCTCTCTCCCCCTCACATCCTCCCCCCCTCCCTCCCCCTCTCTCCCCCCCTCCCTCCCCCTCTCCCCCCGCCCCCCCCCCCCTCACCCATGATGGTGGCCTGCCACCCCGTCCGGTCCAGCGCGCGGCGGTCCTCCCCCAGGCCGGAGAAGCTCCCGAAGGAGAAGGCGCTGCGGGTGGGGGAGACGTCCAGGTGCTCGTCGTGGAGCAGGAAGGGCACGCCCATGCGGCGCTGCCGCTTCCTGCCCGCCTGGTGGAACGGGATGGAGCCCTTCCTCTCCCGCTCCTCCGCACGCCGGTTCTTAAACTGGGGGGGCGAGGAGAGAGACAGAGGGGTTAGGGTGAAGGGTGTAGGGAGCAAGGAGAGGAGGGTTAGGGCGTAGGGGGTAGGGGGGCGAGGAGGGACGAGGGTTCGGGCGTAGGGAACAAGGAGAGGACGGTGTAGGGAACAAGGAGAGGAGGGTGTAGGGAACAAGGAGAGGAGGGTGTAGGGAACAAGGAGAGGAGGGTGTAGGGATCAAGGAGAGAGGGTTAGGGCGTAGGGAACAAGGAAAGAGGGTTAGGGCGTAGGTAACAAGGACAGGAGGGTGTAGGGAACAAGGAGAGGAGGGTGTAGGGAGCAAGGAGAGGAGGGTTAGGGCGTAGGGGGTAGGGGGGCGAGGAGGGACGAGGGTTCGGGCGTAGGGAACAAGGACAGGAGGGTGTAGGGAACAAGGAGAGGAGGGTGTAGGGAACAAGGAGAGGAGGGCGTAGGGAACAAGGAGAGGAGGGTGTAGGGAACAAGGAGAGGAGGGTGTAGGGAACAAGGAGAGAGGGTTAGGGCGCAGGGAACAAGGAGAGAGGGTTAGGGCGTAGGTAACAAGGACAGGAGGGTGTAGGGAACAAGGAGAGGAGGGTGTAGGGAACAAGGAGAGAGGGTTAGGGTGTAGGTAACAAGGACAGGAGGGTGTAGGGAACAAGGAGAGGAGGGTTAGGGCGTAGGGAACAAGGAGAGGAGGGTTAGGGTGTAGGGAACAAGGAGAGGAGGGTTAGGGTGTAGGGAACAAGGAGAGGAGGGTTAGGGCGTAGGGCACAAGGAGAGGAGGGCGTAGGGAACATAGAGAGGAGGGTTAGGGCGTAGGGAACAAGGAGAGGAGGGCGTAGGGAACAAGGAGAGGAGGGTTAGGGTGTAGGGAACAAGGAGAGGAGGGTTAGGGTGTAGGGAACAAGGAGAGGAGGGTTAGGGCGTAGGGCACAAGGAGAGGAGGGCGTAGGGAACATAGAGAGGAGGGCGTAAGGAACAAGGAGAGGAGGGTTAGGGCGTAGGGAACATAGAGAGAGGGGTTAGGGTGTAGGGAACATAGAGAGAGGGGTTAGGGTGTAGGGAACATAGAGAGAGGGGTTAGGGTGTAGGGAACATAGAGAGAGGGGTTAGGGTGTAGGGAACAAGGAGAGAGGGGTTAGGGTGTAGGGAACATAGAGAGAGGGGTTAGGGCACAGGGAACAAGGAGAGAGGGGCTAGGGCGCAGGGAACAAGGAGAGACAAGACAAGAGGAGAAAGGAGAGAGAGGGAGGCAGAGAGAAGGAGGAGAAGACAGGAGAGAGGAGGGGAGAGAGGAGGGAGGACAGAGGAGGGAGGAGGGGAGAAAGAGAGGAAAGGAGAGGAGGAGGCGCAGGACTCACCTTCTGAAGATGTCGGAGCCCGGGTCGACGGAGAGGAGGAGGAGAGAAGAGAGGAGGAGAGTGAGAGAGTGGAGGGGAGGAGGAGGAGGAGGGGAGCAGCTGATGGAGGAGGTGGGACTGACCTTCTTGAAGAGGTTCAGGCCCAGGTCTGAGGAGAGGTCGGGGACGGCCTGCCGCCGCAGGGTGGTGAGAGACACCTTGGAGATGGTCTCAGAGCTCAGGGAGTCCTCGTTGGCCTTCAGACTCATGTCCTGGACGCACAACAGCAGCACCACGTCAACACACAACATTGACACCCAACAGAACGTCAACACACAACAAAAACTCAACACACAAAAAGCAGCACAATGTCAACCCGCAACACATTATCAACACACAACACGCAACACAATGTCAACCCACAACACAACATCAACACACAACACAATGTCAACACACAACACAGCATCAACACACGACACGCAACACAATGTCAACCCACAACACATTATCAACACACAACACGCAACACAATGTCAACCCACAACACAACATCAACACACAACACAATGTCAACGCACAACACAGCATCAACACACGACACGCAACACAATGTCAACCCACAACACAACATCAACACACAATATCACAACACAACGTCAACACACAACAAGCAACACAATGTCAACCCACAACACATTATCAACACACAACACGCAACACAATGTCAACCCACAACACAACATCAACACACAACACAATGTCAACACACAACACAGCATCAACACACGACACGCAACACAATGTCAACCCACAAGACATTATCAACCCACAACACGCAACACAATGTCAACCCACAGCACAACATCAACACACAACACAATGTCAACGCACAACACAGCATCAACACACGACACGCAACACAATGTCAACCCACAACACAACATCAACACACAATATCACAACACAACGTCAACACACAACAAGCAACACAATGTCAACCCACAACACATTATCAACACACAACACGCAACACAATGTCAACCCACAACACAACATCAACACACAACACAATGTCAACACACAACACAGCATCAACACACGACACGCAACACAATGTCAACCCACAACACATTATCAACCCACAACACGCAACACAATGTCAACCCACAGCACAACATCAACACACAACACAATGTCAACACACAACACAGCATCAACACACAACAGGCAACACAATGTCAACCCACAACACAACGTCAACACACAACATAACATTAACACAGAACACCAACATATAGAACACGAATAACACGCAACACAATGTCAACAAACAACACAACGTCAACACACAACATTTACACAAAACATCCACATATGCACCACAACGTTAACACGCAACACAATGTCAACACACAACACTAACACAAAACACCCACATATTCAACACAACGTTAACACACAACATCTCACAACAACACAATGTTAAAGGTCCCATGGCATGCTACTTTATGGATGATTTAATATTGTGTCTGGGGCCATCTAATATCTATTAGTGGGCCCCAGACACAGTATTTAAAGACGTTCCCGAAATTCAGCCGTGGTGCAGAATTACTTGGAGGTCTATATCTAAATAATATCATATTATACATAGATATCTATATCATATAATACATATTATCACGGCTAAAAGCTGTGTGTGCCTCCAGACGATAATATGAATCACAAACGACTTTGTCGGGTTCTCCGACGTATCTGGATCTTCCACTTCCACATCAATCTGAAGTAGACTGAACCGCACGCTGCCTGCTGCACGCTGCCTGCTGCACGCTGCCTGCTGCACGCTGCCGGCTGCCCGCTGCCGGGCGGTGGTGCTTCGCGGCGGTGGAGCCTCGCGGCAACCGGCGGCAGGCAGCATGTCGCAGTTCATGTACTTCAGGGAGTCAAAGCCAAAGTTCCTTCCCCCCAATTCCTTCTCAACCATGGCTGAGATAACCCAACTACAGTCTCGTTGTGGAAATACAAGAGACGTCAAAGAACCGACGTGTTATGCGCCATAACACCAACAGCAAACACTTGCGTTACAGTGTGTGTAATCACACACACACATGTGGCGCTTGCACGGTCGTGTCTCATTGGCGGGCCAAATTCTCTGGGCGGGCAAGGCCAAGAAAGGGGAGGAGCTTAGATCCTTAGATCCGAGGATTGAGCCTCCGTTTTTTCAAAGGCGAGCAGAACACCTAGTGCTCGTTTTACACCGAACGCAAGTTTTAGCCACTGGGGGACCATAGGCAGGCTAGGGGAACTCATATTTATGTTAGAAAACCTCATAAAGTGAGATGTTCATGCCATGGGACCTTTAAAACACAACACAACATTAACACAAAACACCCATATACAGCACAACGTTAACACATTAACAGTGTTGGGAACGTTACTTTAAAAAAGTAATTAGTTATAGTTACTCACTACTTGTTCCAAAAAGTAGCTGAGTTAGTAACTAAATTTCTCTATAATAAAAGTAACTAGTTACCAGGGAAAGTAACTATTTGCGTTACTGTAAAAAAGGAAAGTTGCTATATGTCAAAGAATTTGGATTTTTCTGAGCAATTTTCACTTGGCCTTAATGTGTTAAATGGTTGAACGACCCATTCAAGGCCCTGATATACTTCCAACTGAATTTCAATTTGCTTGGTTGCAAAGGCTGTGGAACATCTGCCGAATACTACAGAAAATGCCAACTTTTCATCGGATTGCTCCGGACTCGCCATTTCTGCTGCTTCATCGAATCTGTTTGGTGTGTGCGTGTGTGCATGTGCATGTGTGGCGCGCGTGTCCTGGCTTGTGTGTAAAAACACTGGCTCCGATTGGCCATGAAACACGGATCTGCCTTAGCCAATCATAATCGCTTATCTCATTGTTAACCCACCAGGTCTCCTCACTAACAGTTTGTGTTCGGGGCCAGTTTGTGTTTGGGTTCGGATTACGCAGTTTATTCAATCAATTCATAGCAACGCACCGCATTTAACGTACAGTAACGGTAACGGCGTTGTAACGATGGAAACAGTAATTAGTTAGATTACCCCGCTACTGAAAAGATAACGGCGTTACATATCGCCGTTTTTTTAAACAGCGTTATTACAAACACTGCATATTAAACACAAAACAGCCACATATACAACACAACGTTAACACACAACACACAACACAATGTCAACACACAACACGCAACACAACGTCAACACGCAACACAATGTGACCACACAATAACCCATATCACAACACAACGTCAACAAACAACAACCCATTTCACAACACAATGTCAACACAAAACACAGCAACACTAACAACACTAACACCCGCATATAACAACACAACATTAACACAAAACGCCCGCATATAACAACACGGCATTAACACAAAACACCTCATAACAACACAACACAACGTTAACACACGACACCTCATAACAACACAGCACAACGTTAACACACGACACCTCATAACAACACAGCACAACGTTAACACACGACACCTCATAACAACACAGCACAACGTTAACACACGACACCTCATAACAACACAGCACAACGTTAACACACGACACCTCATAACAACACAGCACAACGTTAACACACGACACCTCATAACAACACAGCACAACGTTAACACACGACACCTCATAACAACACAGCACAACGTTAACACACGACACCTCATAACAACACAGCACAACGTTAACACACGACACCTCATAACAACACAGCACAACGTTAACACACGACACCTCATAACAACACAGCACAACGTTAACACACGACACCTCATAACAACACAGCACAACGTTAACACACGACACCTCATAACAACACAGCACAACGTTAACACACGACACCTCATAACAACACAGCACAACGTTAACACACGACACCTCATAACAACACAGCACAACGTTAACACACGACACCTCATAACAACACAGCACAACGTTAACACACGACACCTCATAACAACACAGCACAACGTTAACACACGACCCCTGTATTGTGCGCGTGCGTGCGTGCGTGCGTGTACCTGGGTCTTGTGTGTGTTGACCAGCGAGGGCGTGGCTGCCACCATGGAGCTGCTGCGTGGGCGGGGCAGGGGCGTGGCCAGGGGCTCGGGGGGCCGGTGGGGCCGCTCCTCCAGGATGTGGCGGAGGCGCTGCAGGTAGAACATCAGGGCCCAGTGGACGCCCTCCTCCGTCCAGAGCGGCTGCAACAGGCAGCGCAGCACCGCCACGTCGAAGTAGGTGGCGTACCGCGCCCGCTGGCACAGCGAGGGCGCCAGCACGCCGGGGGCCGACGTCCTGAGGGGGGGGGGGGCAGGGTCAGAACCAGAGGCCCCGGGGTCCTGAGGCCCTGGCGGAGGCGACTGATGTGTAGCTCCTCTAACGGCCTCTAGGGGGTTCGCTAGAGACTAGCCTGTAGCTCCTCTAACGGCCACTAGGTGGTTCACCAGAGACTAGCCTGTAGCTCCTAGCCTGTAGTTCCTCTAACGGCCACTAGGTGGTTCACTAGAGACTAGCCTGTAGCTCCTAGCCTGTAGTTCCTCTTACAGCCTCTAGGTGGTTCACAAGAGACTAGCCTGTAGCTCCTAGCCTGTAGTTCCTCTAACGGCCACTAGGGGGTTCACTAGAGACTAGCCTGTAGCTCCAAGCCTGTAGTTCCTCTAACGGCCACTAGGTGGTTCACTAGAGACTAGCCTGTAGTTCCTCTAGCGGTGATTCACTAGAGACTAGCCTGTAGCTCCTCTAACGGCCACTAGGTGGTTCAATAGAGACTAGCCTGTAGCTCCTAGCCTGTAGCTCCTCTAACGGCCACTAGGTGGTTCACTAGAGACTAGCCTGTAGCTCCTAGCCTGTAGTTCCTCTTACGGCCTCTAGGGGGTTCACTAGAGACTAGCCTGTAGCTCCTCTAACGGCCTCTAGGGGGTTCACTAGAGACTAGCCTGTAGCTCCTAGCCTGTAGTTCCTCTTACGGCCTCTAGGGGGTTCACTAGAGACTAGCCTGTAGCTCCTCTAACGGCCACTAGGTGGTTCAATAGAGACTAGCCTGTAGCTCCTAGCCTGTAGCTCCTCTAACGGCCACTAGGTGGTTCACTAGAGACTAGTCTGTAGCTCCTAGCCTGTAGTTCCTCTTACGGCCTCTAGGGGGTTCACTAGAGACTAGCCTGTAGCTCCTCTAACGGCCTCTAGGGGGTTCACTAGAGACTAGCCTGTAGCTCCTAGCCTGTAGTTCCTCTTACGGCCTCTAGGGGGTTCACTAGAGACTAGCCTGTAGCTCCTAGCCTGTAGCTCCTCTAACGGCCACTAGGTGGTTCACTAGAGACTAGCCTGTTGCTCCTAGCCTGTAGTTCCTCTTACGGCCTCTAGGGGGTTAACTAGAGACTAGCCTGTAGCTCCTAGCCTGTAGCTCCTCTAACGGCCACTAGGTGATTCACTAGAGACTAGCCTGTAGTTCCTCTAACGGCCACTAGGTGATTCACTAGAGACTAGCCTGTAGCTCCTCTAACGGCCACTAGGTGGTTCACTAGAGACTAGCCTGTAGCTCCTAGCCTGTAGTTCCTCTTACGGCCTCTAGGTGGTTCACTAGAGACTAGCCTGTAGCTCCTACCCTGTAGTTCCTCTAACGGCCACTAGGGGGTTCACTAGAGACTAGCCTGTAGCTCCAAGCCTGTAGTTCCTCTAACGGCCACTAGGTGGTTCACTAGATACTAGCCTGTAGTTCCTCTAGCGGTGATTCACTAGAGACTAGCCTGTAGCTCCTCTAACGGCCACTAGGTGGTTCACCAGAGACTAGCCTGTAGCTCTTAGCCTGTAGTTCCTCTAACGGCCTCTAGGGGGTTCCCTAGAGACTAGCCTGTAGCATCTAGCCTGTAGTTCCTCTAACGGCCACTAGGTGGTTCACTAGAGACTAGCCTGTAGTTCCTCTAACGGCCTCTAGGTGGTTCCAAGCCCCCGGGAACAGTGCATACTTCCGCAATCCACCAGTGCTCAGCGGCCAAGCCTGGTATTGCAGCTGTTTAAGCGGGCTGTGGACGGGTCCCTCGATTCAAGGGGCCCAGAAGTAGATATCTCCGTTCACTCCGATACAAGTGGGGAACAGGAATGTGTCTCCGCAAAAAATTACAGGATATAAATCAAAGGCTCATAATTATCTTTATGCCATGTACTAAAAAAAAGCAAAAAACGCCACCTCTTTTCAAAACGCCACCTCAAGCGTTTTATTAGCCGTTTTATGTTATTATTTTTTTCTGGAGAAGGAGGGGTGGGCAGCTGAAAGGAGTCGTAGTGAAACAAATGTTGTTTCGGCCCGGCATTCGAGAGGGCCTAGTGCACGGCTCCGTTAACTTCTCGTGTCCGAGGTTTTTCCTTTTACCTAACATGAATGACGTTGATGGTTTTTAGGCACTGTGGTGACTTTTTATCACTAAAAGTGTTTTAGTGAGAAAGGGATTTTTGGACTGGTTCAGCTGCTGCTCAATGACTCTCACGTTCCTCTGCTTGCGATCATTGCGATTCACTATTTATTGATCCGTTTATTCAAAAGATCCAAAGACAAAGAACGGGTGCATTACGGTATCATTTTTATAATATTGTTAATAGCCTGATAAACATTTCAGTTATGTTAGTATTTATTATTTAATTTGCTTGTTTAGCTATGTATGACAGTTAACAATGTTGGTGTAGGCCCATTACAAATATTTATGTGGGTAGGCTACTCCACCCTCGTTGCTGATCGATATGTAACCATTTATTTGTATAGAAATTATTGATAGCATTTTTCATAAATAGTTGGATGGAATCTGTTTCTTAAGCAATAACATTGAACTGTATTGTTTTCTAGGCCAACATACTGTGGCGACCACGGGTGTGGGCGCCATGTTCCGGGGCCGCGGGGATTCTGGGAATTGGGGTTGTCAGTTGACAAAGGGGGTTTTGTTGATTTGTTCTGTTGTTGGGGCTAATTTCTCGGGATGATGTGTGTTAATTGTGTGTTGTTCCATTGTTGTATGATGTGTAGTGTGATCGGGACCATTAGTGAGAGTGTTGTGTGTGTTGGTCAGGTGTCCCGTGTTTCTGTTACGTTCGGTTGTTAATAAAGGCAGTCCGTAGTCGTGCGGTGTATGGGGCACGGAACTGCATAATTGTTCAACCTGGGCTCCCGTCTCGTCCTTCCCGTGCTGCTCGCCACATTGGTGTCAGAAGTGGGATTGGCCTGCGCACGTGGATAAAGGATTGGGATTGACGGTCGAGCCCATGGAAGCCCCAACCGACGCCGACGCACCCTGCGTTGTGGGAGCGCAGCGGCCCACGGACGGAGAAATGGCAGCGGTCAACCGCCCCCTGGTGGCAAGGACGGCGGTGAAGCTGCCGAAGTTCTCCGGGGCAACGCAGCTTGAGCCGTACCTTGCTCAGTTCCGGCTTGTTGAGTGGCACAACGGCTGGGGTGCCGGGGAGGCGGTCGTCCACCTAGCCCTGGCGCTGGAGGGGACGGCGGTGCAGGCGCTCCTGGACCTGGCCCCAGAGGACCAACGGGACCTCCGGGCCTTGATCCGGGCGTTGGAGAGGCGTTTCGAGCAGCGGGCGGCCGTGAACGACAGCCGGGAGCTGCTAACCAGCTGCCGCCGCCGGGAGGGGGAACGGTTGGGGGCCTTCGCAGCGGATGTACTGCAGTACGCCCAGCGGGGCTACCCCGACTTCCCTGCTGCGGCTAGGGAGGAACTAGCCCTCCAATCGTTCCTCCAAGGACTTGTCCTGCCGCGGCTGGGACGGCACGTCCGCCTCACCGGGCCTCCGAACCTCGAGGTGGCTCTTGAGGTGGCGGACCGGGCGGAGCGGGAGTTTTGTGAGCAACCCAGCCTGCAGCCGTCCACGGAGGATGATTGCCAGGACCAGTGTGGTCCGGCCAAGTACTGCTGCCGCCGCTGTGGTGCCCGGGAGGACGCGGCTGGGACAGCCCTCTCCCGTGGCACAATGCCAGTGGCATTCCAGTTCAAGGACAAGGACCGGGTCCGGAAACCCAGGCCACCGGACCTCGAGCCGGAGCAGTGTCGGTGGGTCAAGGATTGCGGGCGGACTGGACAGCGTCCAGTCCATCCCAGCCGCCGGCGTGGCCGTCGGAGGGCCAGGCGTCGGAGGGCGGCGGAGGATGGGGTGAACGGACGGCGCTCCAGCGCCACCCTACGGCAGGAACTGGTGGGGGCCCCGATGGCGGTGGTCCCCGACCACACCCCCAGGACTAATAGAGACTGTTGGAGACGGGCGTCCCAACCAGGGAGGCTACAGACGTTATGTAGTAAACCTGGCGGCTCTATTTGCGATTTCACCCTAGTAATTCAAAGCGAATACATTTTTCTTTGCTCAGTTAGGATCTCAGTTGCTAGTTCATTTTACATATTTTATATCTTGAGAGGTCCCATTTGAGAGTTTTATTTCATAAAAAAGTAATTAAGGATTTATAATTAATGAGTTTGGCCTCCGACCCTTACGAGGCAGCCAATAGGTTTCAAAATGACGTTTTATGAATATTCATGAGCGAAATGAAGTTAAGTCATATTTTAAGCGTAAAATGTAACAGCATTTAAAAGCAAGAGCATGTCCTTGAAATGAATATTGAAAGGATGAGGAGCTGATAGGGAGAGGAAGAAGAAAGGAAGAGGATGAGGAACGTCAACGGCTGATATGGAGACATAGAGACAAGATGGCTGACACGGGGACATGGAGACAAGATGGCTGACACGGGGACATGGAGACAAGATGGCTGACACGGGGACATGGAGACAAGATGGCTGACACGGGGACATGGAGACAAGATGGCTGACACGCGGACATGGACACAAGATGGCTGCTTATTCTGGACCAGAGATGGGGAGAGAAGAGAGAAGGGGGAGACAATGGGAGAGACGATACAAGAGCAGGAGAGAAAGAGAGGAGAAAGAGAGAGTGAAAGCCGAATATATGATTGTGAAGAGAGGAAAGGAAGGAGGAGGGAGAGATATGGACAGAGGGAGAGAGAGCGAAAGAGAGCAAGAGAGAGAGCTATGGAAAGAGAGAGAGAGAGAAAGTCATTTAATTGTGGGTTCATTGATTGATTGAGTGACTAAAGGAGCCATGGAAGAGGAGGGTTGATCACGACGTGAACCAGTGACGGAGTGATACGACTGACACACGGACACACACACACACACACACACACGCAGGCCGTCACTATCCCTTGTTGCCAGGGGTAACCATGTGACGACAGCCTATCCCAAGGCCTGGGAGCGTGAGAACAACCCATATTCCGCCCCCCCCCAACCCACACGACAGCGAAGGGATGCAGGGATCCAGTGGTTGCCATGGAAACTGCCTCAGCATCAGCACCAGGGCCTGCAGTGCTATGAAAATACACTGGTAGAGGGGGGAGGGAGGGGGGAGGGAGCAGAGGGACTGTTCTCATTGAGGAGAGAGAGAGAGAGAGAGAGAGAGAGAGAGAGAGAGAGAGAGAGAGAGAGAGAGAGAGAGAGAGAGAGAGAGGGAGAGAGGGAGAGAGGGAGAGAGAGACAGATTGAGAGAGGGAGAGAGAGGGGGGAGGGAGAGAGAGAGAGAGAGAGAGAGAGAGAGAGAGAGAGAGAGAGAGAGAGAGAGAGAGAGAGGGAGAGAGAAAGAGGGAGAGAGGGAGAGAGAAAGAGAGGGAGAGAGGGAGAGAGAGACAGATTGAGAGAGGGAGAGAGAGGGGGGAGGGAGAGACAGATTGAGAGAGAGAGGGAGAGAGAGAGAGAGACAGAGAGAGACAGATTGAGAGAGAGAGAGACAGATTGAGATCGAGAAAGATAGAGAGGGAGAAAGAGAGAGAGAAAGAGATCCATGGCTCTGTTAATATTAGGCCTCAGACTCATAGCGGAGTCCCGACAGAACAGAGAATATGACTGTTAATATTATCATAGTATGACTGTTTATTCAGCTCTGCCAATCCTACATATTTACCTTGGAAAAGCCTTTATAAAGAAGAAATCCCATCACGTTCATACATCTTGTGTTTACGTTAATAATCTGCTGATCTGTAATGTTATAATGTAATACAATAATGTAGTCTAACCTAAACTAATCAAACGCAACGTAGCATCATTGAATCAAATCTTAACTAATGGAACATAATTGAGTCTAGTATTAAACCTAATATACCCTAAACCTTATCTAATCATGGACACAGGCCTGGACACAGAGCCCAGCTCCTGGCTGGGATAAGTCTTCATATCACCCTCCTTCTCCATCTTCCCTTCCTCCTTCCGCCCTGCTTCCTCTCACCTTCCTCCCTAACTCCTCTATTCCTTCCTCCCTTCCCCCCTGCCTCCTCTTATTCATTCAGACATATTGCACCAGTTCTCTCCTGAGGTTCTTATCAAACCCCAAATCACAGGCCTGCATGAAACAAGCAAACCCCAAAAGATATCTGTCTAAGATATATACCAGATATACCAGAGAACCAGAATAGAAACCTTGTGAGGAGAAGCTGATCAGGGCTGGGTCATAAGCCGATCATGTAATCATATTTATGTTCAGAGATCATTCAGACCCTCCTAAACGACTTCTGATCGCACATGCTGATACCTAATTCGATATTAATATTGGATGTTCCGACTGAACATCCTAATTGAGTATTCTAATTAGACATTCATTGGGTATTCTGATTGGACATTCTGATTGTGTATTCTAATCAGGCATTCTGATCGGACATTCCGACTGAACCTTCTAATCGGGCATTCTGATCGGACATGCCGACTGAACTTTCTAATCAGACATTCCGATTTGGACATCCTTGTAGAGTTTCTACATTGCCAGTGATGGCGTCCAGAGGTGCTGTGAAAGAGAAGACCCATAACACTGTGAGGTCCCTGACCCCCCTGTCGACTGTGAGGTCCCTGACCCCCCTGTCCACTGTGAGGTCCCTGACCCCCCTGTCCACTGTGAGGTCCCTGACCCCCCTGTCCACTGTGAGGTCCCTGACCCCCCTGTCCACTGTGAGGTCCCTGACCCCCCTGTCGACTGTGAGGTCCCTGACCCCCCTGTCCACTGTGAGGTCCCTGACCCCCCTGTCCACTGTGAGGTCCCTGACCCCCCTGTCCACCTGCGGTCAGAACGAGGCGTCAGAGAAACAGAGCGGAACACCAGCCGGCTTGTCCACCAATGGGCTCGCTTCATCTAGAGTCACCTGACCTCTCCGCGACGCTACTGCTGGACACGCTGGCCACGGCAGGGAGGGGCTTGTTTCCAGGCGGCTCATGGTTGTCGTGGTTACCGTGAGACGCCCCTGGGAGCGATGGGTACGGTTGTCACGGAGAGGTCATGTCACCGTTTCCTCCCCTTCAGCACCCCTCCCCCCTTATGCACACACACACACACACACACACACACTGAACACACACTGTCAACACACAATCCGAACATACATCAAACCCACTCTGCGCACTCTCTCCACACACACACAAACCGCTCTCAAAGCACACACCGGCGCACACACACACAACATTAACGCTTGAGTGAAACCAGAGCCATGTTGTGTGTCTGTGTGTAGACCAGAGTGTGTCCTGTGGACCAGCGGGTCGTCAGGTGTGACTAATAGAGTAACCAGCAGTGGGCTACATTAGAGCCGTCACATGCTAGCCACGGCGGCCCCACCTGGCCCAGATAGAGGAGCCCTCAGTGGGCCCACAGCCGGGGCCTGCCGAGCCCTGCCGGGAGAAGGCTGAGCCAGGCCAGGCTAGGCTAACACATGCTAAGCTAAGCTAGGCGAAGATAGGCTAGGCTAGGAAAGGCTCAGTCAGCCTGTTCTAAGGAAGGCAAGGCTAGGCTAGGATAACCCAAAACAGCCTAGGCTAGGCTAAGACTGGCAAAGCTAAGATTGGAACACCTGACATCATGCTGTTATGTTATTTCATGCCAGTTTATGCTATCCAGGCCAGGCTAGGCTTAGCTTGGTGACGTTAGGCTAGGCTAGGCTTGGACAGACCAGGTACAGTACGCTGGGCTAAAACAGGTTTTGTTATTCTATGCTACGCCATGCTAGGCCAGGCTATAGCAGGCTAGGCTACGCTAGATCAGTCCGTGCTACTGCCAACATCAGACACGTTGCACATTACTTCAGCATAATTACTCTGGTTATGAGTCAGATGGGTTCAGACGCGCTCAGGCAAGACGGGGTGTGTGTGTGTGTGTGTGGGTGATATGTGTGTGTGATTGTGATATGTGGGTGTGAACTATATGTGTGTTGTGCGTGTGTGTGTCCACTTGGCTCGGGGAAACACTTGGGATCGGTGGGCTATTCATTACCGCGCTACCCAACGAAGCGGAGAACCGTGCTACGCTAGCATGCTACACGCCTCCGAGCACTACAGAGCGCTACATGTTCCACCGCTAGCTGTCTGTGCTAGCAGTTTGTGCTAGCTTTGTGTACTAGCTGTCTGTACTAGCAGTCTGTGCTAGCTGTCTGTGCTAGCTGTCTGTGCTAGTGGTCTGTGCTAGCTTTCTGTGCTAGCTGTCTGTGCTAGCGGTCTGTGCTAGCTTTCTGTGCTAGCGGTCTGTGCTAGCTGTCTGTGCTAGCGGTCTGTGCAAGCTGTCTGTGCTAGCTGTCTGTGCTAGCTGTCTGTGCTAGCGGTCTGTGATAGCTGTCTGTGCTAGCGGTCTGTCTTCGACCCTGTCAAAGGTGAAACACAAACACGACCCGCTCTAACCACCGACCGAGATATTAGCACACGGCGGCGCAGCTAATCCGAGCTAGCAATCAGTCTCCTGTGATGGGTCCGGGGAGGGGGGTCACCGGGGGGGGGGGGGGGGGGGGGGATCACCGGGGGGGTCCACTCACTTCTTCTTGGCGGGCCCCCTGGCCTCTACGGGGGGATGGAAGGCCCTGCCTCCCTTTTCCACCGAGTTACCACGACGACAGCTCTGCTCTCCGCCCCCTGGCGAGGAGGAGTCTGATTGGACGGCTTCGCAGACCACCTGGAACCCCTGGGGGGAGGGGAGGGGAGACAGAGAGAGATTGAGAGGGATCAGACTCCACATATTAATGCACAGGAATTGGACAGGAATCATCAACTCACCAGGGGGGACGGGTTGCCAGATCCCGCAGGGCTACACTGGTGGTTGACGGGGGAGTTCCTCTTGGCTGCAGGAAGGGGAGAGAGAGAGAGGAAGGGAGAGGGAGAGAGAGAGAGAGAGAGAGAGAGAGAGAGAGAGAGAGAGTGAGTGAGTGCGAGAGAGAGAGAGAGAGAGAGAGAGACCATTACTGGCTTGAGAGTAATGATTCCCAGGCCCCAGTTTTTTAAAAAATGGCATATGGATCAAATTGTTCCGGATTCGGAAATCCCATGTTTTGCTATCCAGGATCACCTGATCCATCTTGCTTTTATGCCACTGGAACATGGCATTCGATCACTGTGATCCAAATACCAAATTTCAGGATAACCAACGGAATCCACCCTTCCGATGGGATCAGGATAATCCTGTTTTTTTGGATCAAATAGATCGTAACCGAGTTCAAAGTTTTGAAAAATCCAAAGGGCAGGTTTAATCCAGATCAAGTTGGTCAACTTAGTTCGGGATCCCTCTTTTGCTTTGAAAAAAAACATTTCCAAGATTTGATTCAATCCGTGATCCGAAATCCCTCTGGATTACATTTGAAAAACGGAGATTCCCCTCATCTGCGTTCCCCGGCCACACCTTGTCAAGTACGTGACAAACGATTTGGACAACTTTTACTTTGAAGATGTGTTCGGTGTCGCACCTGTGACGATGTTTCGGACAGGTTTGATGAGCGCGGAGAAGGCGGGAACATCTGGCTGTCGGTGTTCCCACATTGGCTGCCAGATGACCAGGCCGCTGGCCAATCGAAAGGTGAGGTCGGACTCCTGCAGGAAATGACACACAAGGACAAACATCACAGGTCTTTGTTGGAGAGGGGTGCTGGAGGTAAGATATCAGGAGGTAGAGCGGTGGTTGGTGGTTTACAGGGGTTACAGGTTTACCCACCTTGACGCGGTCTAGACGGAGTGTGGTGGTTTACAGGGTTTACAGGTTTACACACCTTGACACGGTCTAGACAGAGTGTGGTAGTTTACAGGGGTTTACAGGTTTACACACCTTGACGCGGTCTAGACGGAGTGTGGTGGTTTACAGGGTTTACAGGTTTACACACCTTGACGCGGTCTAGACAGAGTGTGGTGGTTTACAGGTTTACACACCTTGACGCGGTCTAGACAGAGTGTGGTAGTTTACAGGGGTTTACAGGTTTACACACCTTGACGCGGTCTAGACGGAGTGTGGTAGTTTACAGGGGTTTACAGGTTTACACACCTTGACGCGGTCTAGACAGAGTGTGGTGGTTTACAGGTTTACCCACCTTGATGCGGTGGATGAGCGGGGCGAACAGGAAGACAAACAGCTCCACGGTGGACATGCTCTTGTGGAACATCTTGGAGCGCTGGTTCTCCTCCTCCTCCTGGAACGAGGCGCTGCGCTGGGGGCCCGACCCCCCCAGGGCCGACCCCGACCCCGAGCGGGGGTGCCCGGGGCCGGGGCCCGGGGAGGAGCCCTGGTTGGCCTGGGGCTGGAGGTACCCGCTGCTGCTGCCGCTGCCCCCTGCCCAGCCCTGGCCGGACCCCTGGCCCGGGCCGGACCCCTGACCCTGGCCAGGGTCGGGGGTGCACTCCTGGGCTGCCTCCAGCAGCATCCAGTGCAGCGTGTGCAGCAGCTTGGTCTCGGCCACGCCCAGCTTGTCCTGGTGGCCTGGGGGGCAAAGGTCACGGGTCAGAGGACAAAGGTCACGGGGTCAGGGTTGAGAGCTGTGAGGGACGGTGGAGTTCAGACCCAGTACCTTTGAGCTGGGACTCCAACCCTGGTGCCACTTCACCTGTTAGCCTACCCTACTGCTATGGGGCGGCATGTGGCTCCGGAGGTAGGGCGGGTTGACTGGTAACCTGAAGGTCGCTGGTTCGATCCCCGGCTCCTCCTAGCTGAGTGTCGAGGTGTCCCTGAGCGAGACGCCCCCCCCCCCCCGACTGCTCCTGACCGGCTGGCTGTCGCCCCGTGTGGCTGACTCCGCCGTCGGTGTGTGAATGTTTGAATGAATGGGTGAATGTGAGGCGGTGTTGTAAAGGGCTTTGAGTGGCCACTGGTTAGTCCATATTCGTCGTTTTAAAGGCAGCAGGGTACAGTTTAGTTATAGGTTCACTAGCCGGCCTAGGGTTTGAACCATAGAACCCACTGTTGGTCTCATTACAGTGACCTAGGGAAAGGGCTGGAACCCTACCGAGTTCCAGAGAGTGTGGGACGTGATTACGCGAAGGTGTTGGATTAAACCGTCCCTAGGGGCCTGAGCCAACTGGTAGTTACCCAGAGGCCTTCAGTCACACATCTGGGTGGACCCTCCCACTTGTGATGTCACTACAGGCCTTTTAAACGGCCTGTCATGATCAACATCAGACATGCATTCCCCGGTTCATTCTGGTATGGTGTGGTTAAGGTTGGTTCAGGTTAGCGATGGTTTAGGTAATGGTGTGGTTAAGGTTAGAGATGGTTAAGGTACTGGTTTGGTTGAGGTAACATTAGGTTAGTGACGGTTTATGTCATCGTCTGGTTAAGATTTGATTGAGGACCTAGGAGAAAGCATTTCCATCGTGCTCCTCATAATCAACCCAGCATTAGTTCATTAATGGTTTAAGGTGTAACGAGGTGCTCTGGGCCCGGCTAAAGCCTGGGTTCAGATTCATTCCATTCACATTGAATGAATCACATTCAGGTCTGTGATTGGATTGCGAGCCAGTCTTGTTTCCGTGGCAGCGGCCGGTCGAGTCCTATGGGGCCAGATCAGCTGACACTGATAGTGGTTGCTAGGGAACAGCCGCTAACAACAGCTGTTGACAGACACCAGCCCGGGAGGAAATTAGGAGAGAGAGATTGGAAAGACAGAGAGAGAGAGAGAGAGAGAGCGCGGAGAGAGAGAGAGAGAGAGAGAGGAACGAGAGAGATAGATAGCGAGAGAGAGAGAGAGTGATTGGAAAGAGAGAGGGAGAGAGAGAGAGAGAGAGACCGAGAGAGAGAGAGAGACACACACACAGAGAGAAAGAGAGAGAGAGATTGGGAGAAAGCGAGGGAGAAACAGAGACAGACAGACAGAGAGACAGACAGATCTCACCCAGCTTGTTGCGGTTGGACAGCAGGATGGAGGTGCAGTGCAGGACGTGGGGCAGGGCCGCCTGCACCAGGTCCCAGCGCGAGATGCTCTGGATGGCCTCCGACAGCGCCGGAGACAGGCCGTGGAGCTTATTCTCCACCAGCACACGCTCAAAGGACTTGGGGGGGGGGGGGGGGGGAGGAAGGGAGAGAGAGAGAGAGAGAGAGAGAGAGAGGTTCACCTTTAAACAAACAACCCTAATCGCAGTATTCATTACAGTATTATTTCTTTTGGTCTATTTTAATTATTATTATATTTGGATTACTATCATTACTATGCTGTGGTAATGCAAAAATAATTGTTATGTAAATCAAATCAAATCATGCTAATCATCATAACCAGTGATCACATATTATCCGTCATAGGTTATATGTTCATTCTTATAATAAATAACATAACCCTCATTTACACGCCCTGCAATATTAATAGTATTACTCTGTGTTTTCATTCACACACTTTTTCCGTGTAGGTCAGAGAGAGATCAGAGATTGTGAACGTTGACTAAATGTCTCGCATGGCCTGGAGACAGTGTGTGTGTGTGTGTGTGTGTGTGTGTGTGTCCATGATTGTGTGCATATGCATCTGTGTCTGTATGTGTGTGTCTGTGCTTGCGCCTCTGTGTGTGTGTGTGTGCGTGTGTGTGTGTGTGTGCGTGTGTGTGTGTGTGCGTGTGTGTGTGTGTGTGCGTGCACATGGATTCATTATGGTTATGGTTTCCCCGTGGACAGACCCACGAGGATGAACTCATTTGGTAAAGCGTTCGGGGGTCGAGGGGATGGACTGCAGGTGGGTCCGGGGGGGGGGATTAGGGGGAGGACCGATTAGTCCTCTGAGCCCCCCGCTCATCAGGGTGGGGGGGGGGGGGCACTCACCACGCAGGACGCCTCATACTGCTTCCCCAACTTAGGACGCAGGAAGGCGCTGGGAAAAGAAAACACACACACACACACACACACACACACACACACACACACACACATATGTGGACAGACACACATATGCGGACAGACACACAGACAGACAGACACACACACACACACACACACACACACGACTGACGTTAAAGGACGACTCGCATCTTCTCCCCAAATCCCCGGTCCTAACCTTGACTAAATGTCATCTGAAAATAGGCAGACAGCGCGTCGCGCGTGCACCTGCCGGCTCTGGAGGACACGCAGATATACACCACCCCCACCCCCCCAACGTCAACACGGACATGTCATTACTACACAACACCTAACACGTCATCCAACGGACGGACCAACAACCGCCGCGTCAGCGACGCGATCAGAAGCCAGCGAGATGATGATCTTGTTTGACTATAGTCCGGGTCCGCCCCGGGTCCGCAAAAGAGCGGTCCGCCCCGGGTCCGGTGCGGGTCTCTGACGGACTGCGTGGACACGGTGCGTCCGTGTCGCGAGCCGAAACGCATCGAGACCCCCTCATCCCCGACACCCGGTCCCCGGGGACGGCAGAGGACACCTGTCATAGCGGGACCCGGACCCGGTAGAGAGGCGGCACCGACCTGGTCTGCCTCCAGAGGAAGGTCTGGATGGGGAACGGGACCCCCTTCCCGCAGTCCTGGTCGCTGTCCTCCAGGCTCTTCCTCTTCACCATCTTCCCCCGGTAACGGTTCGGGTCCCGGTAACGCTCCGGTTCAGGTCCCGGTGTCGAGTCCTCCCCAGCTAGGCTCGCCTCTCACGACATTCTCGTGCTCGACCCCGGTCCGGTAAAAAGCATCCAAACGGCAGCGATCGTCGCGCTGGTCGGTGTTGGTCTGCGGTCGGGAAGGTTGTGATTTCAGCGCCGCCTCCTCGCGCCGCGGCGGCTCCGTGACGCTAATTGACGCTTGGCTCCGCGCGAGGGGCGGGAGATGGGAGGCGCGGCGCGCGCGGCAACCACCGGAGCAGCCGTTTCCCCGGACAACAGAGAAGGGGGGGCGGGGGAGCGCGTGACCCAACCGGTGGGCTGGAACAGCAGCTCGCGGTCAAACCTGACGCCTCGGTCCCACGCGGGCAGCTGCTGCCGCTGCTGCGGTATTCGGCCACGCGGGAGGGGGGGGGAGCAGATGATTTCGCGGCAGTTCGACCAACAGGTTGCTCTGTTATGATCCAACTCCTCAAATGGGTATCAAGCTCATTACCTCTCGATCGTCTTAACACTCAGAGGGTCCGTTCATTGGCTCTGGGTTGAGCCCCCAGGGGTCTCAAACCTCCGCTATAAGAACCATTCTGGTCCTTCTCACCAAACATAATAATCCGGAGCCACAAAACCTATCCGACCCCTCGAATGAAGATTACACAGCCTATAACGTTGTTAATATAGTTATAGGCTACTATAGGCCTATATCAAATATCAAACAGCCTATATCTTTATAGGTCCATGGTCGGAACAATAAGGCCCCTCCCAGAATCCTTTGAGCGCCCGGAACCGGTGTCGAAGCCCGTGGTCGCTACATTATTTTCAATGCTCCCGGGAACGGCTGCGGAGAGGTGTGTACGGGCAGGTGAGGTGGGAACAGCGACCGAGTGATGCTCAGGTGTTCTGGGTTCGATCCCCGCCGCCCCGTGTGGTGCGCTAGCTACGGCGGCTCGATGTCCTTTCAGGAGACTCTGATCTCAGTGAGATCAGAGTCTCCTGAAAGGACATCGATAAACACACAGCATCAGTATTTATTTACCTTTTTTTTTTTTTTACCGGGGTAGTCTGGTATAACCGGGCCGTTACACCCGAGACGGGGAAACGTGATATGCATTCAATTCAAACGTTATTAAATGAAATTAAAGATCGAACAAGAAGACAAAGACACCGGAACACATCGGTTACGTTTTCATTTTTTATTCATCATCTTTTTTTCTTCAGTAGGAGTGTTTTGCCATCGATCAGAAACATCGGCACGTGTGTTCACTAGGACTACAGCCGAGGAAGAGGAGGTGGAGGAGGAGGAGGAGGAGGAGGAGGAGGAGGGGCCACAATTCAAAACATTACGTCCTAACAGCTGGAGTTTGGAGATTCTGTCATCTTCTGGTTTCCGGACGCGACATTTTACTCTTAAAGTGGAATGTTTTCTTTTACACATAAATAATGATCGATATATTTTTCCCTAATTTGCCTGTGGGTGAATCGAACAATCAATCAATCAATCAATCAATCAATCAATCGATGATCCGTCCCAGTCCGGAGTGTTGGGAATTGGGGGGGGAGGTTTGGTTTGAATACGCAAAGCAGTGGATTATCATCACGTCTTTCTGCTACAGGGTCCATACGTCTAGAAACAACTCTGTATAGCTTAAACGTATTCGTCGATTAGATTCTTTTTTTTTTTGCCATGCCAGCATTAAACATAGATATATACTTTTTTGCATTAAAACCACAGGCGTATCGTTAAAAACACAGCGACCCAATCACTGACGAGGAAAGCAGCGGGGAAGGTTTGCCCGCCAAAAAGGAGGGAGGTCTGCGCTAAGAGGGTACACACACGTTACACTACCGTGACACGCAATAAAAAACACACAACCTATGGAAATCAGCATATTCAGAACGACAATAAAAAAACAAAAGGGAAACCAGCAGACTAAATAATGCACATTTGATCAGACATGCTGTTTACATCCATTCTTAAGTACAGTTTGGTCAGCCTTTGTGTGTGACGGTCGAGGCTAACACTTAGCAGTGGGCTAACCGCGAGCGCAGGGTTCTCTACTCGCCGCACGCCGGTCAAACCAGTGCGTTCACACGAGTCACCGCACGATAACGGAGTGGAAGGTAGTATTCTAGCGGAGGAACCGAGTTAGACCCGATCAAAGGAAGTCATCTATTTTTTTGTTTTTTTCAAAAAAAAATGGTAAAGAAAAGCGAGTGCTCGACGTCTAACTGCCGCAGGGGAAGCCGAATATCAGTTGGTCGTTGATGGACAGGACTGTCGACCAATGACAGCGATGCATTAGCGTTGGCAGAAGACACAGTGGAGCTTTGGAGTGACAGTGTGGGTGTGTCCATGTGTTTTTGTGTGTGAGTCACTTCCTGTGGGCAGGTGTTGAAGTGCCCGGATAAAGACGTTTTCTAGGGGTGAATGCGGATAAATCGGATTCTGTGTTTTTACCTTTGAGATTTACTTCCTGTTGCTTTATGTCTTTTAATTGTATTTCCCTGTGACTAGCCATGCGTGTGTGTGTGTGCGTGTGTGTGTGGGTGTGTGCGTGTGTGTGTGTTTGTGTGTGCATGTATACGTGTGTGTGTGTGTGTGTGTGTGTGTATGTGTGTGTGTGTATACATGTGTGTCTGTGTGTGTGTACTTTTTACAAATCAGATAACGAGAGAAAGGTGAAGGACAGTAGAACGACTTCAAGGTCAAGAAGGGGTGAGAGGTCAGAGGTCAGGTCGTTGGCAGAGTTACCGGGGGTCAGGGTTAAGGTTTGGGGTCCTTATTGGGCTTTGGGTGTCGGGTTCAAAGGTCATTAGAGGGTATCCAGTGGTCATAGAGGGCATCGGGGTGGTTTTGTTGGTTTCTGGGGTCCTTTGAGGGGTCGCTTGTAAGGTTTTGGGGGTCAGTTGACCATCTTAGGGGGTCTTTGAGGGGTGTTGGGGGTCATTAGGCCTCAAAGGTCGGAGGTCAGTCTAGGGGTCGTTCAGAGGGGTTTCCGGGGTCATGTGTGACGGTTTCATATCTTGTGGGTCGGTCTTCCAGGGGTCAGAGGTCAGGTTTCCGGGGTCATGGGAGGGTTTTGGGGAGTCAAAGGAAAGGGTTCTTGGGGTCATAATTACGGTTTCCGGGGGTCATAGGTCAGGTTTCTGGGGGTCATAGGTCAGGCGTTCGAGGCTTACAGGTTGAGTATTCCGGGAGTCATTGGTGGGATCTTCGTTTGGGGGGAGGCGTTGGATCTCTACAAGCCCTGCTTGGCGAGTGCGGCGGTGACGTCCTGGGCCAGCGTGGCCAGCTGGGGCGAGGCCAGCATGCTCCCCGCGGAGCAGAGCCGGGGGGAGGTGCCCCCCGGCTCGCCACAGGGCGAGTGGGTCGTCACGATCTCGGCGCCGTGGTCCACGCGCGCCTTCGCCTCCTCCCGGAACATCAGCTTGTGGCTCTCGATCTGCCGGGGGGAGAGAGGGAGAGAGAGAGAGAGAGAGAGGGAGGGAGGGAGGGCGCGTTACCACGGTGATACGGTGAAACAAACGTACGTTGGGTCGTCCGTCGCTAGGTCTGCGTTACCGTGATGTTCCCGCCCCCGGGGGTGTGGCTGGCGTTGTCAAGGGAACGGATCTTGGGCTTAGCGTTGTCCTTGAAGTCCAGCTTGACGCTCTCGATGCGGACCTGGCCGCCCCCTGGTGGACAGACGGAGAACGACACCGTCAACACACCAGCTGGTCCCTCTAAACCCACATCTACATTCAGGGCGTTTAGCCGACGCTTTTATCCAAAGCGACGTACAATAATTACGTTTGTCAGCAGAAAGAGAAACAACAATAGATCTCTATGGGTACAGTAGGGATGCTCATAGAACCAAGTGACAAGCACTAACCATCACTAGGTTAACCCATTCCCCGTAGACAGAGATAGCTAGGGTAAGATGCTACACAATGCTAAGTACTTTTTTCAAGTGCCAGGAAGTACAACATACAATAAGTGCGTGTCCTCCAAAGCTACTGGTGGTTCCCACTCTTTTTAGGGGCTAGGGAACAACAATCCCAACCGGAAGTTCGAGGAACATCGAAGGAATGAATATGTTTTTGATTACTTTAATGATTTGTTGCACTGGGATTTGTTGGACTAAACTTTATAAATAAAACAACGTTGAGATGATGATTGTGGGTGGGACTAAGGTAAAAGGCCAGGTGATTGGAAAGGGAAGGCTCAGAATGAATACAAAGTCAACCATTGGTATGTTTGAACCAGTGCTAGCTGCACCACAGCCAATCAGAAGGCTGTTCGCACCTGGTCTGTGGCGGATGTTGGACATGGAGCCACACTTGGCCGTGACGTGGCTCATGTCCAACTTCTGGGACTGGATCTGGATCTGGGGGTCCACAGGGGGCGAGTTAGAGCGAGAGAGAGAGAGAGAGAGAGAGAGAGAGAGAGAGAGAGAGAGAGAGAGAGAGAAAGAGAGAAAGATGTAACTCCAATGTAAACACATTTAACATATCTAACATGACAAAACATTACAGAAGTAATGATGTGCACAGCTGTTGTTGTGCGTGTTGATGTAGTTATTTTTTTTAAGATGGAACAGAGTAAGTGTGTGTGTGTGTGTGTGTGTGTGTGTGTGTGTGTGTGTGTGTGTGTGTGTGTGTGTGTGTGTGTGTGTGTGTGTGTGTGGGGGGTCCTCACGTTCCCGCCCCCTGCGGCATGCTGGATCTTGTCCAGCGAGCCACACTTGGCCTGGACGTGGCTGAAGTCCAGCTTCACACTCGGGATCATCACCTGGAGAAGAACAGGCCCCGATTGTTTAACTCAAACACCACTGCAGCCGCCATTGGCTCTCCTGCTCCCGGCAGGACGGGGCTGCCCAACCCGAGGGCCGGGGGCCACCGAGGGCCGGGGGCCGGCCGCCGGGGGGTGAACCAGTATTAGTGATCTCTACGTTCAGCCTGCTGAGGGAAGCCTTGAGAAGGAGGATGGAAGATGAAGGTCAACCTGGTCTGTATAGGGTCATGATGGCAACCCTCCAGTGAGGGAGAGAGGGGAGAGAGAGAGAGAGAGAGAGAGAGAGAGAGAGAGAGAGAGAGAGAGAGAGCAAGAGAGAGGAGGAGGAGAGCTCTAGCAGGAGCTCTAGAGAGACAGAGAGAGAGAGAGAGAGCGAGAGAGAGGAGGAGGAGAGCTCTAGCAGGAGCTCTAGAGACACACAGAGAGAGAGAGAGAGAGAGAGAGAGACAGAGAGGAGGAGGAGAGCTCTAGCAGGAGCTCTAGAGAGACAGAGAGAGAGGGAGAGAGAGAGAGAGAGAGAGAGAGAGACAGAGAGAGACCGAGAGGAGGAGGAGAGCTCTAGCAGGAGCTCTAGAGAGACAGAGAGCCGGATCTGGATGATGCAGACAGAGCAGCAGTTAGCGTACGTACGTGTCCTCCTCGGGGAGAGTGTCTCAGGTTGTTCTTGGAGCCGCACTTTGACTGAACATGACTGAAGTCGGCCCTCTCGCTCACAATCTGAATCTGAAGCCAAACCGGGAAATAAAAGAAAAGCAAATGTGTGCCTGTTGAGTGTTGGCAGCGTGTGCGTGAGGGTCTGACGTATTGGCCTTTATACCACGACATGTGTTTAGACTTACCTTCACCTAAACATATCAACAGCACCAACTCTAACAGCTACTCAGGGGTTAACTGGACATCAATACCGGGTTTATTCTGATTCATGACTCTCTCTGGGTTTAGAACACGAATTTGTAACGTTTCCTTTCTAACATTAAAGAAAAACGCTGTTGCCAAATTCAACACATGGAGGAGGAGGAAAGGAAGTTAGCAGATAGGAAGTGGGATGACCATAACAGGAAGTGAGAAATATGATGTTTGAACTGGAACCAGGAAGTAGGAACTGGAGACAGGGAGTGAGTATAAGGCGATGAGAAACCGGAAACAGGAAGTAGAAACTGGGAAGAGGAAGTGAGTATCAGGCGGTGAGAGACCAGGAACAGGAAGTAGAAACGGGTATCAGGAAGTGAGTGTCAGGAAATGAAAAACCGTAAACAGGAAGTAGAAACTGGGAAGAGGAAGTGAGTATCAGGCGGTGAGAGACCGGGAACAGGACGTAGAAACGGGTATCAGGAAGTGAGTGTCAGAAAATGAGAAACCGGGAACAGGAAGTTAGAACATTGAGGGAGAGAAAGGAAAGAGAGAGTGCAGTGAAGGGGGATGCCGGGTCCGGTCAGGTCCGGTCGGTCCGGTCAGGTCCGGTCGGTCCAGTCCTGGTCCGGTCGGTCCAGTCCAGTCAGTCTGGTCCGGTCAGTCTGGTCCGGTGAATCCGGCCCGGGTCTTACCTGGCCGCCCTTGGGTAGCTGCGTGGGGTTGGAGGTCAGTTAGTCCGGTCCAGTCGGTCCGGTCGGTCCGGTCCGGTCGGTCCGGTCCGGTCGGTCCGGTCGGTCCGGTCCGGGTCTTACCTGGCCGCCCTTGGGCAGCTGCGTGGGGTTGGAGGTCAGTTAGTCCGGTCCAGTCGGTCCGGTCCGGTCGGTCCGGTCCGGGTCTTACCTGGCCGCCCTTGGGCAGCTGCGTGGGGTTGGAGGTCAGTTAGTCCGGTCCAGTCGGTCCGGTCGGTCCGGTCCGGTCGGTCCGGTCGGTCCGGTCCGGGTCTTACCTGGCCGCCCTTGGGCTGGTGCTTGAGGTTGGAGGTGGAGCCTATCTTGGACTTGACGTGCGTGAGGTCGGGCAGCGGCTGGTTGATGACCTTGAGCTGGCGCTGGACGGAGGACGGGGACTTGGGGGGGGTCCGGATCACGGCGATCTTCTTCTCCTGCAGAACGCTGAAGGACTTGGGCGTGTGGCTCCCCGGGGTGCGCGAGCCGGGGGTCCGGCAGGCATAGCTGGGGGGCGTGCCCGGCGTGACGGCCGTGGACCCCGGGGTGGATGTACCACTACGGGCCGAGCGAGAGCGGCCCGAGTCCATGCCTGGAGAGAGAGAGAGAGAGAGAGAGAGAGAGAGAGAGAGTAAGGGAGAGAGAGAGAGAGAGAGTAAGGGAGAGAGAGAGAGTAAGGGAGAGAGAGAGAGAGAGAGAGAGAGAGAGAGAGAGAGAGAGAGAGGAAGGAAGGGAGAGAGAGAGAGAGAGAGAGAGTAAGGGGGAGAGAGAGAGAGAGAGAGAGAGAGAGAGCGAGAGAGAGAGAGAGAGAGAGGAAGGAAGGGAGAGAGAGAGAGAGAGAGAGAGAGAGAGAGAGGAAGGGAGAGAGAGAGGAAGGGAGAGAGAGAGAGAGAGAGGAAGGGAGAGAGAGAGAGAGGGAGAGAGAGAGGGAGAGAGATAGAGAGAGTAAGGGAGAGAGAGAGAGAGTAAGGGAGAGAGAGAGAGAGAGAGACAGAGAGAGAGAGAGGAAGGAAGGGAGAGAGAGAGGAAGGGAGAGAGAGAGAGAGAGAGAGGAAGGGAGAGAGAGAGAGAGGGAGAGAGAGAGGGAGAGAGAGGAAGGGAGAGAGAGAGGAAGGGAGAGAGAGAGAGAGAGGAAGGGAGAGAGAGAGAGGGAGAGAGAGGGAGAGAGAGGAAGGGAGAGAGAGAGAGAGAGAGAAAAAGAGAGAGAGAGAGGGAGAGAGAGAGGGAGAGAGAGGGAGAGTGAGTGAGTGAGTGAGAGAGTAAGGGAGAGAGAGAGAGTAAGGGAGAGAGAGAGAGAGAGAGAGAGACAGAGAGAGAGAGAGAGGAAGGAAGGGAGAGAGAGAGGAAGGGAGAGAGAGAGAGAGAGAGAGGAAGGGAGAGAGAGAGAGGGAGAGAGAGAGGGAGAGAGAGGAAGGGAGAGAGAGGAAGGGAGAGAGAGAGAGAGAGGAAGGGAGAGAGAGAGAGGGAGAGAGAGGGAGAGAGAGGAAGGGAGAGAGAGAGAGAGAGAGAAAAAGAGAGAGAGAGAGGGAGAGAGAGAGGGAGAGAGAGGGAGAGTGAGTGAGTGAGTGAGTGAGTGAGTGAGTGAGTCTTACAGGGTCTTACAGGGGGTCTTACAGTATGTGTAGGGTCTTACAGTATGTGTAAATTCAAGTGTAGATATAGTACATGTGTGCGTGGTTGTGTATCTTTACCTGTGTGTGTATGTGTGTGTATATCTGTCCCTGTGCCTGTGTCTGTGTGTGTACTTGGTGCGTCTGCGTGTGTGCGTGCGTGCGTGTGTGCGTGCGTGCGTGCGTGCGTCCCTTACAGGTGGGTCTCCGAGGACCGTCCTCCTGCTCCGCTGCGGGGATGTGCCGCGTCAGAGACTTGGCGGGGCGCGGCAGAGAGGAGCGCTTCTCTGGGCTACGGTAGGTCCTCTCCTACACACACACACACACACACAGGAACAGACACACACACACAGAGGTACAGACACACAGGTACACACACACACACACACACACACACACACACACACACACACACAGAGGTACAGACACACACATACACACAGATCAATATTTAATATAGATTCTGTTTTAATTACTGGTTGCCGTCATCGCTGGGTCACATGACCGAACGATTCCACACACAGTTTGACTAAGCACCTAGCCTACGTAGCCTAGCCTAGCGTAGCCCAACCAGGGTGTAGCCTAGCCAACTGTAGCCTAGCTTGGTGTAGCCCAGCCTAGCGTAGCCTAGCCGGTACCTCCTCGGCCCGTGTGAGTGGCGAGGGCTGTCCGCGAGGGGAGCACGCAGACTTTGCGCGTGGCCGATATAGCTCCGCCCCCAGGGGCGGGCGTGACTGGAGGTCGGAGGCGGAGCCTGGCCGGCAGGGGAGGGTCTCTGCCGCCCGCCGCAGGGCCGCCATTTTGAGCAGCACCGCCCGCGTGGGGCTCTGGGTGGTTACCACGGCGACCGGGATGAGGGAAATGAGATAGTGAGTGAAACGAAACAAAGATGGAACAAATGCAGGGCAGCCATGGTGGTCACACAGATAACCATGACAACCCATCGCTGCTAGCTTTAACAGTAACCCCGCGACCGGCTACGACCAGCGCACACCGCTAGTCCGTAGCGGTCATCGTGACTAGAGCGCAGTGTGCCGTAACCACGGCAACTGAGTGTCGCCTGGCCGTGTGGTAACCACGGCAACTAGCTCTGACTAGCATGTACCGTAACCACGACGACTAACCCCGGTGTGGCGCTCACTCTGACCATACTCACTGAGGTTCTGTGTCTGGACTGGTTTCACACACAGAGAACCAGGCATGCAGGGAAAACAGGTGACAAAAACAGACGGGAAGTTGAGGGAAAAGAAAGAGAAAGTCCGAGCAGCACAAAATAAAACGGTATGTTGACACTGAAGACAGCAGAAGAATTCAAATAATATTAAAAACGTAAATCTTAAAATAATACGACTCAATTAATGAATTATTCAGGTCAAGAATGTGTGTGTGTGTGTGTTTTTGTTAGTGTGTGTGTGTGTGTGTGTGTGTACTTACCGTTGGCCTCTCTCTGGACTGGTGCGCCACACTCAGCGGCTGGCGGACCTCGATGGCTGAGAAGGAAAGTAACAAAACATATAGTGACTCACACTGACCACCAGGGAGAGACAAACTCCATGCTTCGCAACATCGCCACGCCATCCCATACACTTACACACAAAGACACACACACACGCCCATACGCACGCACACACACAAGTTCCCAGCGCGATACACTGCAGCCGAACAAACGATGGAAACTATTACATCACTTAGAACGAGATTCAAGCCATCACATTATGAGTGGAAATCAAACACGGCCCCGAATGTCCACCAAATGAAACTACCAACACGCATCTGACCTCACTTCAGGCTCAGAAATGACGCACAAACACGGCAACAAGTGTTCAGCGCACGGCAACAAGTGTTCAGTGCACGGCAACACACACACGACCGCCGCACACCAACCATGACAACTCAAACAGCAGTTGGGCGAAAAAACTTTGACAAAGAAGGAAAAAAAAGAAAGGAAAAAATAGAGTAGAATGAATCTGAAGCAGCCCCAGCGGAGGACGAGTGGGAGCAGGAAGCGTTTGCCAGCTACATTGCATCGGGCGGTGTGTCAGCAAGCCAGTAGATTGACAGTAGAGTCCAGAGCTCATCTCCACGGACACCCTGACCACTGACGGTCAACAAGGAACGCCCTGACACCTAGCGGTCTGCTGGACGTCAGGGTCACAAACCAGCCTCAGAGTGACACCGCCCCCTACGGTCCCCCACACCCGGCCTCTCTGGGAGCAGACCTCAGAGTGAGTGGCACTCCGGGGGGGGGCAACACATTTGTACATGGGGGGGGGGCGGGGCATGTGCTTGGTACTTGTTTAATAATTCAACCACACCCTGTCATTGCCTACACTGCCTCCTCTTCAAGTGTCCCTCATGTCAGGATCTGACTATTACAGGTGACCAACGAACCGCAGTTCGGAATCGAACTGCGGTTCTCATCGCCTATGTCGTTAGCACACTAGCTAGTTGACACCCCTTGCCCTAATAAACTATGGATGCTATGTTGTTAGCACACTAGCTAGTTGAGTCCCCCTGCCCTAATAAACTATGGATGCTATGTGGTTAGCACACTAGCTAGTTGAGTCCCCTTGTCCTAATAAACTATGGATGCTATGTGGTTAGCACACTAGCTAGTTGAGTCCCCTTGCCCTAATAAACTATGGATGCTATGTTGTTAGCACACTAGCTAGTTGAGTCCCCTTGTCCTAATAAACTATGGATGCTGAGTGGTTAGCACACTAGCTAGTTGAGTCCCCCTGCCCTAATAAACTATGGATGCTATGTGGTTAGCACACTAGCTAGTTGAGTCCCCTTGCCCTAATAAACTATGGATGCTATGTTGTTAGCACACTAGCTAGTTGAGTCCCCTTGTCCTAATAAACTATGGATGCTATGTGGTTAGCACACTAGCTAGTTGAGTCCCCCTGCCCTAATAAACTATGGATGCTATGTGGTTAGCACACTAGCTAGTTGAGTCCCCTTGCCCTAATAAACTATGGATGCTATGTGGTTAGCACACTAGCTAGTTGAGTCCCCTTGCCCTAATAAACTATGGATGCTATGTGGTTAGCACACTAGCTAGTTGAGTCCCCCTGCCCTAATAAACTATGGATGCTATGTGGTTAGCACACTAGCTAGTTGAGTCCCCTTGCCCTAATAAACTATGGATGCTATGTGGTTAGCACACTAGCTAGTTGAGTCCCCCTGCCCTAATAAACTATGGATGCTATGTGGTTAGCACACTAGCTAGTTGAGTCCCATTGCCCTAATAAACAATGGATGCTATGTGGTTAGCACACTAGCTAGTTGAGTCCCCTTGCCCTAATAAACAATGGATGCTATGTGGTTAGCACGCTAGCTAGTTGAGTCCCCCTGCCCTAATAAACTATGGATGCTATGTAGTTAGCACACTAGCTAGTTGAGTCCCCTTGTCCTAATAAACTATGGATGCTATGTGGTTAGCACACTAGCTAGTTGAGTCCCCTTGCCCTAATAAACTATGGATGCTATGTGGTTAGCACACTAGCTAGTTGAGTCCCCCTGCCCTAATAAACTATGGATGCTATGTGGTTAGCACACTAGCTAGTTGAGTCCCCTTGCCCTAATAAACTATGGATGCTATGTGGTTAGCACACTAGCTAGTTGAGTCCCCCTGCCCTAATAAACTATGGATGCTATGTGGTTAGCACACTAGCTAGTTGAGTCCCCTTGCCCTAATAAACTATGGATGCTATGTGGTTAGCACACTAGCTAGTTGAGTCCCCCTGCCCTAATAAACTATGGATGCTATGTGGTTAGCACACTAGCTAGTTGAGTCCCATTGCCCTAATAAACAATGGATGCTATGTGGTTAGCACACTAGCTAGTTGAGTCCCCCTGCCCAAATAAACAATGGATGCTGAGTGGTTAGCACGCTAGCTAGTTGAGTCCCCTTGCCCTAATAAGCTATGGATGCTATGTAGTTAGCACACTAGCTAGTTGAGTCCCCCTGCCCTAATAAACTATGGATGCTATGTGGTTAGCACACTAGCTAGTTGAGTCCCCTTGCCCTAATAAACTATGGATGCTATGTGGTTAGCACACTAGCTAGTTGAGTCCCCCTGCCCTAATAAACTATGGATGCTATGTGGTTAGCACACTAGCTAGTTGAGTCCCCTTGCCCTAATAAACTATGGATGCTATGTGGTTAGCACACTAGCTAGTTGAGTCCCCTTGCCCTAATAAACTATGGATGCTATGTGGTTAGCATACTAGCTAGTTGAGTCCCCCTGCCCTAATAAACTATGGATGCTATGTGGTTAGCACACTAGCTAGTTGAGTCCCCTTGCCCTAATAAACTATGGATGCTATGTGGTTAGCACACTAGCTAGTTGAGTCCCCCTGCCCTAATAAACTATGGATGCTATGTGGTTAGCACACTAGCTAGTTGAGTCCCATTGCCCTAATAAACAATGGATGCTATGTGGTTAGCACACTAGCTAGTTGAGTCCCCCTGCCCAAATAAACAATGGATGCTGAGTGGTTAGCACGCTAGCTAGTTGAGTCCCCTTGCCCTAATAAGCTATGGATGCTATGTAGTTAGCACACTAGCTAGTTGAGTCCCATTGCCCTAATAAACTATGGATGCTATGTGGTTAGCACACTAGCTAGTTGAGTCCCCCTGCCCTAATAAACTATGGATGCTATGTGGTTAGCACGCTAGCTAGTTGAGTCCCATTGCCCTAATAAACTATGGATGCTATGTGGTTAGCACGCTAGCTAGTTGAGTCCCCCTGCCCTAATAAACTATGGATGCTATGTGGTTAGCACACTAGCTAGTTGAGTCCCCCTGCCCTAATAAACTATGGATGCTATGTGGTTAGCACACTAGCTAGTTGAGTCCCCTTGCCCTAATAAACTACTGTTCCTACGTGGTTAGGAGTCCCCTTGCCCTATAAACTATGGATCCTACGTGGTTAGCGCGCTAGCGGCAAAGGACAGCTAACCCCATAGTTAGCCATCCCACTTAGGGCTGATTATGGTTCCACGTTCACGCAACGCAACGGCCACGCAGACGCTTCAACGCAGTCGTGAACCTTTATGGTTCTGCGTCGGGTTTTAGTGAGCGGACCAATCACAGCCCTTGCTGCTGCGTCGCCTCGACGGAAGGTTAACATTTTTTGGAGGCGCACATCAGGCCCTCGCGGCGGAAGCAAAGAGGGTCCGCAAGGACGTAAGGGGTCCGTAACCCCCTTGTGTTGTGTGAACGTGGGGCCATGATCAGCCCTTGAGACTCGGGGAGTCTGGCTCATGCTCTCTCCACCTCCTGTCCCGGTGGGCCCCGGGAGGTCGGGTCACCTGCTCCCTTGCGTTTGGCCGAGCCGGCCGGCGCCACGACGAGCCTGTGCTGCCGGCCAGGCGCTCTGCCGGCGCTGGTCCGGCAGGGAGAGCGACACGATGGGACCGCCAGCTTATTGTGGTCCGCCCTCCTCACGCCGGCTGGCGGGGGGAGAGACAGGGTTACGTTACGACAACACACGGGGCGCAGCCTCACCGCTACGCTGCTATGATGTTAGCTCCCTTGGAACATGACCGACGACCAAATCGCTACGGCATCGGCGTCGACTTAATGTTGTTGGCTAGCAAGCTCGAGATATGTCTAACGTAAGCCCTCGGACATGTACATCCAGATTCAGGGACCTTAAGATGTAAGTTCAAGTGTCTACGGTATATAAGGACAATTAATTGACCTTCAAGGTCCTAATAAACCAGAAATTAAATCTAAATGAAATGGGTCTTTTTAAGGATCAGTCTATTCCTGTAGAGTTCACTGGTGGTCATTGTAGAGAATATCACATATACAATTCATAAAGACTAGTTTTAAATCCAAAAATTACACATATGTAGCAAAGGGAAACAAAAAACCCCATGGATCAATTTTAAAAGGTGATGAACTACTGGATGAAGATGCGATGGGAACCTTTTTTCTTCTTTAAGGGGTCTCTCGGATGGCCCGGATCCTTGTGGATTATTTTACTGTCAAAGGGGTCCGAGCGGCCCCGGGGTCTCCAAGGGGCCCGCTTCCTGGACCGATCCCGGAAGATCGTGGTACCGGTGGTGGTACCGGTGGTGGTTCCGGTACCGGTGGTGGTACCGGGACCGTGGTCCTTCGGGAGAGCCTCAATGGGTTCCGTCAAGAGGCTCCTATCCTCATCTGCAGAGGACAAGGGAGCGAGAGAGGAGCGGGTTGACTGCCACACCTCCTGCCCTCGGACCACAGGTTTACCTTAAAGGTTGTATCAGCGATGTTCGGTGACATCACTTCTGTTGGTATTTGAAGCGAGATCCCAAACATACAGAGCCCGCTCGCCCCCCCCCCCCCCTTCTGCGTTTCGTGCATCCAGTTAAAAACTATCATGGATGCAGCCGCAAAACCCGGAATACTATTTATTTTGGTTTTGAGTGGTTGGTAGTACCATTTGTTTTTGTGTACAATCTCCGAGAATATAGAGACACGTTTTTTTGACGGCCTGCTTATGGGGCGGGCAGCTAGTGGATCGTGAGGAAAGATCAGATGAATGTGATAATTTATGTTTCGGCCTAGAATCGCTGATACAACCTTTAATGCATCACCATGGCTCATACTTACTCAGGTAATACCTGTTTAAAGTGAGTGTTTCCTATGGATCTTATTACTGTAGCTACTCTGAACTCTGTCTAGTCGTTTTTGGTTACTAGGTTGTGCAACGCTTTAAATAGTTTTTTAGTTACCCCAATATCGATTGCATTTTTTTGTTGTTGTCAGCCTGACTTGTGCATGGCTCTGGATAGTGTCTGCTAAACGGCCAAATGTAAATGTAGGTTCCTTTGGTATATTAGTACTGATCACTGATGTTGTTATGTGTCTCGGAGTTAAAGGAATCGAGGGTACCTTGAGTGTCTATCCAGCCACTGTCGGTGTCAAGAACAGACATGTCCGCGGTCGTTTCTTCGTTGGTTGTGTGATGGACTTCACTGGCCAGGTCGGAGGCAATATCTGCATCCTTCTCCATCCCCTTGCAGCTCTCCTCCTCTTCCCTTAACGTCTCTTGGCCAACATCTGTAGCTTTCACTTCTTCTTGCTCAGCATTGATCTCTCCATGGTCCAGTGATTCATCCTTCTTTTCCATTCCTTCTTGATCTCCTTCAACAGCTTCCTCCTCCTGCTTCTCAGCTTCCAAAATGGCCTCTCTGAGATCCTCTGCTTGGTCCTCTTCTTTTCCGAAGTCCTCCCTTCCCCGTGGAGAAGACTGCATTTGACCTCGGTCAGAGTAGGGAGACAACTGGGAGGTGTCAGTCACCGGTTCTCCATCTTCACTGTGACTAGATTCTCCGGTGTCTGATTTAGGCTCCAGTCCAGTGAAATCCAATCCTTCGACCTCCAGCAACTCCTCCACTACCTCCTTCCTCAGCTCCTCGTTGAGGGGACCTTCGGCCTCCTCCATGACCTCCTGAGGCTCCTCAGCAAGCTCCACCTCCTCGTCCTCGTCCTCCTCCTCTCCGTCCTCTTCATCCAGCTGGGCCTGGGGGATGATGATGATTGGAGGAGGGGACTGCAGTTCTTTCTCTTCTCTGATCTCCTCTGCGAGGCCTCGGGTTCCTGCATCAACAACAGTTTCTTCTGACAGCTCAAGAGGGGGTGGAACATGTTGTTCCAGTGCCTCTTTCGTATTTACCTTTGGTTGGATGTTCTCCTGGAAGATGTCAGTTTTCTGTCCACAAGCCTCAGGAGAGGTCACATCTGATTCGTCCACTTTTATTTCCCTGGGAGATTCTACCTTTGGATCCTTTGAGTCTTCATTAAAATTGGGTTCTTCGTCAGCAGACTTCTCGGCCCCTACAGCTCTTTCCGTCCCGACCTCGGCTCCCCCTTCCCTTGGTGTCTCCTTCGCGGGTTCTTCAGGGTTTAATGGACTGTCAATGGGGGACTTTGGAGTCGTGGGCGTCCGAGGAACCCTGCCGTCGGTCAGGGAGAAGCTGAAGGAGCTGTCGGGAGGGATGGGGGATGCCTCACGGGATGGGTCCTTCTCCACCTCCACCTCTGGGATTGCCTGGATCTGGATGTCTCCTGGCAGGCCACTCTCCAAGCGGAACTCGGTGAGACGGTTCGGAGAGGTGACCGGGATCCTGAGGCGGTCGGGTTTGATACCGACAGGCACGGCCTTTTCCAGGAGCATGCTGGATTTCCTCGGGGACTCTGTGACGTCTTTCTTCTCCCCTGCGGCGCTCTTCTGAACCGTCTCCGTGACGTTCTTCTTCTGGTCCGGTGGGGGTGTTCCATCTCTCCGTTCCGGTTCGTCCTCGTCTGCGTCCATGGAAGGGAAAGAGCGACAGGGAGCATCGGCAGACCCCGGCAGGTCGGCTGGGGACGGCATGGGGGCAGAGTACTCGCTGAAGACACAGTATCCCAGATCCTCGTGCCCTCCCTGCCCCGCGTCCAGAGCCAGCCTGGCCAGCGAGCTTCCCCCCAGAGGAGACACGTTGGCCGGGACAGACTTCCTCCTCATCGGATCCACCACCCTCCTCTCCAGGGACAGTTTGGGCAGGGCTCCTGCCAGGTCCAGCATCTCAGCCAGAGCGCCGGATTGGTCCGAAGACATGTGGCGCTCCATGGAGGCCATCTTGCTGAGGGCTTCGGTGAAGTCGGCAGGCGTGGATGGAGCAGGTGTAGCAGAGGGGTGGTGCTCGATGGAGGGTGTTGGAGGGGGGGCTGACGAGTCGTCGAAGCTTCCACTGATTGGGGACAGCTGGGGGCGTAAGAAGGTGCTTGATTTTGCAGCCCCGGTCGGGGACTTAACGGTGATGTTGATAGGCCGGCTCCTTTGCTCCATTGACATCTTGTGGAAAGGGTTCAGCGCCGGCTCCTCTGATCCCTGGGAAATGCTCTCAGCTGTCACTTCAAATTGAAATTGACCAGGAGCTGGATGTAACTTGAACCCGACCCCAGCCTCGGGGCTGGACCCCTCTCCCGCTGCCCTGCTGATCTCATAGTAGCTCTGTGGGCGTGGTGACTCCTGTACACCACTTTGGGCGGACGTTTCGAAATACGCTTCCGTCCCTGCTTTAAGGACATACGAGGACTCAGGGCTGCTCTCCTTAGTGCCTGGCACGTGGTCACCGGCGTTGTCCGTTTCTGGCGATGAATCTGACGCGACGACCTCGGGGCCACTGCTCCCCTCGTTCACGCCCACGGTGGTCACCGGCGCGTCCGCGCAGTCGGTCGTCACAGCTGGTCCGGACAGGTCGGGGGGTACGTCACTATCGGAGTGTCCAGGGGAGAAGATGTCTCGGACCTCTTCTAGAGCCTTCGGGGTACCACACGGTTCCAGGAGCGGGGGGGGAGAAGGGACCGGCTCCTCTCTGGCGGAGGGGCAGGGTGACCCAAACTCCTCCGCGCCTTCCGGAGGCCCTCGCTCCTCAATGGGTGGGGCCGCCTCCTGCCGTCCCTCCACCGTCCCAGAGGGCTGGGCTGTGAGCGCGTTGGAGGGGACCAAAACCAACCCTGGGCTAGTGTTAGCATCAGCGTCACACCAGCACCAGACAGCAAGGCCCGACAGCATCCACACAAGCTGGCCGGTACGAGCCGGCCAGCCTCACCGCCAAAAGCGAGCCAAGACAGTGAAGCCGAGCCTGGGTCTGCACACAGATATGGGAGGGGGGGCTCCGAGACACAGAGCACTGGGGGGGTCACATCAGGGCCCGGCGAGGGGTCGCAGGGTCTAGGAGGACGTGCACAGTCGGAATGAAATGGAATGAGGAGCGTGGCGTTGGACGACCAGAACACAAAAGGTTTTGGATTCCTATTGCAATGGAAGTTGTGAATGTAAACGTTGTTCATGGGGTATATGGGTATAAACGAGGCTTGGTTAGTCGTTGGAGGTTAATTAAAGAGTCCCTGTTTCCTACCGGGTGTGATGCTATTACGAGCCGGTACAGAAACGACCCTGTAGTGACATCACAAGTGGAGAGAGTGTCTACTCAGGTGTCTGACGGCTCAGTAAACCAATCCTCCACGTGGCTAAAATAAAATTTCAAACAAATTTAAAACAAATCATCAAAGGAGCTTCAGAAGGGGGAGCTCTAAAAGTGTGTTTCTGCACTCCCTGGATGTTGGCGGGCTGTAATACTAGGATATCAGTAACAATAGGAAAACAGTGAACCGTTGGACAGCGGAACAACACTGAGCCTGTGATGGTATGAGAAGCCCAGCCGCTCCACGCTCAGCCCCACGCATGTGTGGGCACCGGGCGCATTCCCAGCACCTCGCTGGTCTCCAACAGAAACCCACACACACAGATACCAAACACGTCCCCCAGCCACCACCCAGCCCAAAGCGTCTCTCACAGTGGACACGGCGGCCTCCATGTTTGCAATGTAGCTGGCAATACAAAGGGGGGGGGGGGGGGGGGGGGGGGGGGGGGGGGGTGATCAAACCAGGGCGGAGTTGATCAGGTAACACCGATGAGAGAAGCGTATGGTGATGCTGGGCAACGGACAAGAAGCCCCACTCTGTCGGTGCTCCCGTTTGTTTCACCACCAGGGGGCGACGGAGAGCAGCCGTCACAGAGCCGAGACCCTCAGCCTCATCACCAAGGGGCGTGTCCACCCAGATGGAGGAGGGGTCGGAGTTCAACCCACCAGACCCCCCCCCCCCCCCCCCCCCCCCGCCTGGATGTGGACACTACCACTTGTGATGTCACAAACGGCTCGATTTTCTCGGCCGGTGGTGAAGCGCCGGCCCTTTGAGGCGATGCTGCACGGAACACATGACGTCAGAGCAGACAGGCGGGCGAACAACAGCCAGCAACGATACCTGGAGAGCAGCCTCAGCTAGCCACAGTTAGCAACCAGTGAGAGAACGTCAGTCATGACTATGTGCTGCTAGCGTTAGCCTCTCCCTGTTCCAGGTAGCATTGTCTCGGTACTAGCGTTAGCCTCTCCCTGTTCCATGTAGCATTGTCTTGGTACTAGCGTTATCCTCTCCCTGTTCCATGTAGCATTGTCTCGGTACTAGCGTTAGCCTCTCCCTGTTCCATGTAGCATTGTCTCGGTACTAGCGTTAGCCTCTCCCTGTTCGATGTAGCATTGTCTCGGTACTAGCGTTAGCCTCTCCCTGTTCCATGTAGCATTGTCTCGGTACTAGCGTTAGCCTCTCCCTGTTCCATGTAGCATTGTCTCGGTACTAGCGTTAGCCTCTCCCTGTTCCATGTAGCATTGTCTCGGTACTAGCGTTAGCCTCTCCCTGTTCCATGTAGCATTGTCTCGGTACTAGCGTTAGCCTCTCCCTGTTCCATGTAGCATTGCCTCGGTACTAGCGTTAGCCTCTCCCTGTTCCATGTAGCATTGTCTCGGTACTAGCGTTAGCCTCTCCCTGTTCCATGTAGCATTGTCTCGGTACTAGCGTTAGCCTTTCCCTGTTCCATGTAGCATTGTCTCGGTACTAGCGTTAGCTTTTCCCTGTTCCATGTAGCATTGTCTCGGTACTAGCGTTAGCTTCTCCCTGTTCCATGTAGCATTGTCTCTGTACTAGCGTTAGCTTTTCCCTGTTCCATGTAGCATTGTCTCGGTACTAGCGTTAGCCTCTCCCTGTTCCATGTAGCATTGTCTCGGTACTAGCGTTAGCCTCTCCCTGTTCCATGTAGCATTGTCTCAGTACGAGCGTTAGCCTTTTACTGTTCGTTATGCGATACTTTAGTGTTAGCATTAGCTTTACACCGTGAGCAGGAACATATCTGATAAACATGGGTGAGGTCCCCAACAGCCAATGACTTTAAGAAATCTAACATTTCAGCTGCAACTTGAGACATCTCAGCCGATATCTCGATTTAGATTTGATATATATTTGGCCTGGGCAATAAAACAATAAATTATCGTATCGTGATAGACTTTTGATCAATATCAATATAAAATATGTTCAATATATATCGATAAGAGACTTGAGCACCGAATCAAGCAGCTGGGTTTGTAACACAAACACGGTTCCACACTTATTTAAAATATTTGAGGGTTTTCATTGTTCTATCGACGTGGACTATGAGAGAGAGAGAGAGAGAGAGAGAGAGAGAAGTACCCTGCCCCCAACACACTCACACACCTGCTTGCTGTGTCTGTGGGCTGTGGTGTCCTCCATTCACAACCTGAGGGCCTTCTCTGAGAGCCTGGGCCTCGCCTACATAACCAGCCCGCCCTAAGGGCAGGTCTACTGGCTGGGGGGCCTCCAACGGAGCCTCCTCCTGCTGCTCCTCCTCCTCCTCCTCCTCCTGCTGCTGCGCCTCCTGCTGGGGCGTCTCCTCACAGGGAGACACACCGATACCCTCTACTTTCTCCTCTTTTGGTGGGGAGGAGGAGGAGGAAGGAGGGGGGGAAGAGAGGGAGGAGGAGGAGGAAGGAGGGGGGGGAGGAGAGAGGGGGAAGAGAGGGAGGAGGAGGAGGAAGGAGGGGGGGAGGAGGAGGAAGGAGGGGGGGAGGAGAGGGGGGAGGAGGAGGAAGGAGGGGGGGAGGAGGAGGAAGGAGGAGGAGGAAGGAGGGGGGAGGAGGAGGAAGGAGGGGGGGGTGACATGGGGGGGGGTCATGAGAGGTGGGACACGGTACAGATGTGAGACAGATGCTGACAGACGGTGGACATGGGAGAGATGGAGGCTGCCCTCCTCTGGTCAGCTGACCCGCTCCGTGCCGCCACGTAGCTACACGCGCTACGTTAGCTTCTGTTAGCTTCTGTTAGCTTCTGTTAAGGCCAAACCCTCCAGAACCGTCACGGAAGCGGTACGGCAGCGAAGCGGCTGATGGCTCAAGGCGCGCATAATTATAATAGGCCTAAATGAATTGTAAATATGATCATGATTAGAATGATTCGCAAAATATTATTCACCAGTTATATTCAACCCCTACACATCAATATTATAATATAACCCATTAAATACGGTATGATTTCTAGATGTCATGGCAGCGTCGCGGTCAGCTCACGACACTGGTCTTGCGATTAGAGAATAGACGAGGCATCGACGCAGACTTTCATTTCTTCTTTGCCACTGATTAGCTATTGATACCAAAGATAGACTGGATAATATTACAATACCCTGTTAGTGAATTGCCTAGGGGTCGATGTGAGCTCATGACTATTGATGAGCAAATGCAAACTGATTGGCTGTAGAAGTGTTCTGATCCGGCAGCTTTCAAAAAGGCAAGTATCGTAAACGCAGTGCCGATTTGGGGACGGTTCTGTGCCGTGAGCGTATCCAGTGGAATATCCTACATTGACTATAATTCTATTATTTTCAGCGACCGTTTTACTGCCGTGATGCTTTCGTGATGGTTCTGGTGGAAATTGGCCTTTAGCTTAAGAATAACGTGTGTATAGTAATAATGTATTTTCCCGGGTTGTATTACAAAGGCGATTTCATTGGACATTGTATTTGGACATATTTGCATAACGCGATCTGATTGGCCGACGGATCCGTTGCTGCCTGAAAAGTTGAACATTTCTCAACTTTTTGACGCAGGCCACGGAGCCGACAGAACGGACGGACCCACAATGCATTTCGAGAGCGCCCCATGCAAAGTCAATGAGATCCATCGACGGACGCATGCAGTGTGAATGTAGGGTAGGTTTGGTGGAGACGTTGTCATGACGACTTCCACCGCTCTGCTGTATCTCTGTCACTTGGTTTTATTGTGGTTTTAAACAACTATTCTCGCTTTTGCATCGAAACCAGTTCATACACACAGTTTGAGTGATGGCTCTGATTAAAAAGAAGTGTGTTTACTCACTGTCAGCAGTGGGGAGTGAAAATAAACTTTAAATAATGACGAGAAGGTTATCTGAAGATCACATGCACCCGACTGAATCAGTTATTAATAAAAACATGATGTTTAATAATTAATACATGAATTAATAAATACATGTTAATGAAAACAGGGTTTGAGTGCAATAGAATAGGATGGGAATGTTACAGTTAAATGATGTATCCTGTTAGTCACAGCGTGTTGGGTTAATGACAGCAGGCCCTACCAGAAGAGAACCCGCCAAACAAACTACAAACATGGCGGAGGCGACGCCATACATCAATCATTTCTCATCCCCCGGCCTCATCGACTGCTGCAAAGGATTGTGGGAAACAGAGGATAGAAAGGAGGAGGAAGGTGGAGAGGAGATGAACAGGAGGATGCGTGGTGCTGACGGGGGGGACGCTAAAAGGAAGTAGAAAGGGTCTCTATTTAGAACCATTATGAGCCGTTTGGAAGTCGCCACATTTGTGACATCACAAGTGGGAGGGTTCACCGGAGGTATGATGGGATGGATCAGCCAGTTGGATACAGCCCACTTGTGATGTCACAGCTGGGTATATATTCACAGGGCTGATCAACAGCTAATTGACTGAAGAGAGGGAGCGTGCAGAAAGAGGAGGAGCCTAACCGGACCAATCAATGAGCTGCAGCAAGTCACCTGATTTCTTTGAATTCCCTCACCTCACAATCACACGTCCTCTGCTGTGTGTGTGTGTGTGTGTGTGTGTGGTTGTGTGTGTGTGTGTGTTTGTGTGTGTGTGTGTGTGTACCTGATGCCACTGGACCGATTTGCTCAGCGGACGGGGAGGGGGGAGGGGAGGGAGGCAAGTTGGCAGAGTCATCAACTGTGAAGGAGAGAGAGAGAGAGAGAAAGAGAGAGAGAGAGGGGGGGGAGAAGAAAGAGACAGAGAGAGTGAGAGAGAGAGGGGAGAGAGAGGGAGAGGGAGGGAGAGAGACAGAGAGAGAGGGGGGAGAGAGAGAGAGAGAGGGAGAGGGAGAGAGAGAGAGAGAGAGAGAGAGAGGGAGAGGGAGGGAGAGAGACAGAGAGAGAGGGGGGGAGAGAGAGGGAGAGAGAGAGAGAGAGAGAGAGAGAGAGAGAGAGAGAGAGAGAGAGAGAGAGAGAGAGAGAGGGAGAGGGAGGGAGTGGGACAAAGAGAGAGAGAGGGAGAGAGCGAGAGAAGGACAGAGAAAGAGGGAGAGAGGAGGAGGGAGAGACAAACATATTGTGGAAAAACAGAAGGATTTGATGGATGGAAACAGAAGGAATTGTTTCATACTGTATATATATATGTTTACATATACAGTATCCACATATACTGTTTATATATGTATCCATATACAGTATGCACATATATTGTTGATTTATGCTTAAATATACTGTATAAACACATATACTGTTGATATGTGTCTATATATGCAGTATACACATACACAGATAGTCTATGTCCGAGGAGCAGGCAGGTTTGTGGATGTGTTTGACGTGTGCTGGATGCGTGTGTGTATCCATAAGTTGCCACCAGTATGTTGCCTAAGCGGCGCTGGTATCCATTAGCACTGCCTGGATGACCAGTAGCTCATGACCATCAGGAAGTCAAAACCAGACCAGCCTCTCACACACGCACACGCACGCTCACACACACACACTCACACACACACGCACGCTCACACACACACACACACACACACGCACGCTCACACACACACGGACGCTCACCTGCCACGGCGGCGTGTGCGGCGTCGCCATGGAAACCGTTCTCCCGGTAGTCGGGGGTGTAGGAGGAGGAGGAGAAGCCGTTCTGTCCGTTCTGCCGTCCGTCCGACGCCCAGTGATCGTCCGCCATCGCTGACCGGGCTCTAATGAGAGGAGAGGCTAACGAGGGCAGCACACCTGGACAGGTAGAGCGCGAGAGAGGGCGAGAGAGAGAGAGAGAGAGAGAGAGACAGAGAGAGAGAGAGAGAGAGACAGAGAGAGTGGGTGAGGGTAGTCCAGAGGGGAGAAGGGAGAGAGAGAGATAATTAAAATTATTAATTTGTGCAAAGGTTACAAATAACATAACATAATAACCTGTATGAAAAAAGACTTGTTTACAACAGGTGTGAACACAAACAAGCCAGCTTCACATGAGGAGAAGAGAATCTCCGTTGTCAGATATTTAAATGGAGAAAGGACCCAGACTGCGTGGACAAAGGAGCTCTTTCCTCGCGGCGCCACAATGCAGATGGAGTCCCGCTGGCGGCCAGCAGGGAGCGCACCGCACCGCGAAGCACCGCGGCGCTAGGGTCTTTGTCTGCACCGGCGAGCGGAGATTCACTACCAGTGAAACGAGCGCTGGGATGGGTCTGGGATTCACGGGCTCAGAAACTGTTTACACCTTCTTTACACCACCCAGGACAATATAATATAATATTATATATATATATATATGCCAGGACTCTGCAGTCAACCTTGGAACAGCCTTACTGAATCTGTGATTAAAGACTCTTCTGCAAACTGCGGTGTCAGAGGAGAGAGACGTAGGATATAGAGAGGAGGAGGAGGAGGAGGAGGAGGAGGAGGAAGAGCCGACACACCCAGCACCTCCTTGTAGCTGGTGAGAGGAGAGGAAGCCTGCTGCCATGGTAACAGGCGGGTCCAGCAGAAGGATTGGACGACCCTGCCCCAGTCAGTGTGTCTCTCTCTCTTGTTCTTTCCCCCTCTCGCTCTCTCTCTCTTTCTCTCTCTCGCTCCCTCTCCCTCTCTCTAAAGTTCACAGCTTCACGGCCTGAATGGGCGAGAGACTACGAGATTGAGAGGGTGAGAGAGAGAGAGAGAGAGAGAGAGAGAGAGAGAGAGAGAGAGAGAGAGAGAGAGAGAGAGAGAGAGAGAGAGAGAGAGAGAGAGCGTGAGAGAAAGACCAATAGTGACACTGTGATTCTGGACTCAAACTGGGTCAGCCAGGATTCTGCTGAGTCTGGTCTCCTAACAACCGTTGCCAGGGAGAGATTCTGGCCAGCCAACCACAGCGCTCTAATACATTCTGTCCCAGAGAGGCTCCCTGAACCGGTGCGGCTCCCTGACTCCGCCCCTTAATGGGTCTGCCTCACTGACTCCGCCCCTTAATGGGTCTGCCTCACTGACTCCGCCCCTCTGAACCGGTCCGGCCCAGAGAGGCTCAATCAGAGGACAGGTGTGTCTCATAAGCAGGTGACCACCCTATCGGCCAATCAGAGGAGTCCCAGACAAAAGGACGACACAACGTTCACAGGTTCATCCTCCTCTTCCTCTTCCTCAGAGAGAGAGAGAGAGAGAGAGAGAGAGAGAGAGAGAGAGAGAGGGAGAGAGAGAGAGAGAGAGAAAGAGAGCGAGAGAGAGAGAGAGGGAGAGAGAGGGAGAGAGAGAGAGAGAAAGAGAGAGA